>NC_084741.1:12163114-12178114 GCF_033978785.1 Entelurus aequoreus
TTGATTGGCAACACTAAATTGGCCCTAGTGTGTGAATGTGAGTGTGAATGTTGTCTGTCTATCTGTGTTGGCCCTGCGATGAGGTGGCGACTTGTCCAGGGTGTACCCCGCCTTCCGCCCGATTGTAGCTGAGATAGGCTCCAGCACCCCCCGCGACCCCATAAGGGATAAGCGGTAGAAAATGGATGGATGGATGGAGGTCAATAATTCCTAACAACATTGGCTTTGATTCATTATTATTTTTTGAACAGTTTTAAAGGAAAAATGCTACTAAAATATTGGGGGATCCAAAAGGGTCCCACTCATTAAGTGTCAAAAATAAGTCATAATTTTTTTAACTTTTTTTTTTTACTCTAATAGGTCAATAATTCATAACAACATTGATTTTGATTCATTGCTATTTTTTTAACAAAGACATTTTTAAAGAAAAATGTCAATAAAATGTTGGGGGATCCAAAAGGGTCCCACTCATAAAAAAAGTGTCAAAAATAAGTATTTTTTATTTTTATTTTTTATTTTTTTCAATTATTCATAACAACATTGGATTTGATTCATTATTATTTTTTCAACAGTTTTAAAGGAAAATGCCACTAAAATGTTGGAGGATCCAAAAGGGTCCCACTCATGGAAAAGTGTCAAAAATATTTATTATATACGTTTTTAGTTTTTTTTTACTTTCAACACTTAAGTTTCTCGATCAACTTCAGATGTATTTGTCGACTATACCTTTTTATGAATTTTTTTTCATGTTTTCTTTTCTTTTTTATGCCCATTTTGTCAATGAAAACATTTTTCATGGCCCCAAAATATGCAATATTTCCCCCAAAAATATTTCAAAGTAGAATCTTTGATGTGAAGTCATTGAATATGTCAATATTTCACAACAATATTGATTTTGATTCATTATTATTTTTTGAACTAATACATTTTAAAGAAAAATGCCACAACAGTTTTGGGGTATCCAAAAGGGTCAAACTCATAAAAAAAGTGTCAAAAATAAGTCATAATTAAAAAAAAAAAAAAAAAAACACTTTGATAGGTCAATAATTTATAACAACATTGATTTTGATTCATTACTATTTTTTTAACAAATACATTTTTAAAGAAAAATGCCACTGACATTTTGGGGGATCCAAAAGGGTCCCACTCATAAAAAAAAAAGTGTCAAAAATAAGTCCTAATTTTAAAAAAAACTTTTAACAGGTCAATAATTCATAACAACATTGATTATGCTTCATTATTATTTTTTAAACAATGACAGTTTTAAAGAAAAATGCCACTAAAATGTTGGGGGATCCAAAAGGTTTTATTTTTATTTTATTTTTTTAACTTTAATAGGTCAATAATTCCTAACAACATTGGCTTTGATTCATTATTATTTTTTGAACAGTTTTAAAGGAAAAATGCTACTAAAATATTGGGGGATCCAAAAGGGTCCCACTCATTAAGTGTCAAAAATAAGTCATAATTTTTTTAACTTTTTTTTTTTACTCTAATAGGTCAATAATTCATAACAACATTGATTTTGATTCATTGCTATTTTTTAACAAAGACATTTTTAAAGAAAAATGTCAATAAAATGTTGGGGGATCCAAAAGGGTCCCACTCATAAAAAAAGTGTCAAAAATAAGTATTTTTTATTTTTATTTTTTATTTTTTTCAATTATTCATAACAACATTGGATTTGATTCATTATTATTTTTTCAACAGTTTTAAAGGAAAATGCCACTAAAATGTTGGAGGATCCAAAAGGGTCCCACTCATGGAAAAGTGTCAAAAATATTTATTATATACGTTTTTATTTTTTTTTATACTTTCAACACTTAAGTTTCTCGATCAACTTCAGATGTATTTGTCGACTATACCTTTTTATTATTTTTTTTTCATGTTTTCTTTTCTTTTTTCTGCCCATTTTGTCAATGAAAACATTTTTCATGGCCCCAAAATATGCAATATTTCCCCAAAAAATATTTCAAAGTAGAATCTTTGATGTAAAGTCATTGAATATGTCAATATTTCACAACAATATTGATTTTGATTCATTATTATTTTTTGAACTAATACATTTTAAAGAAAAATGCCACAACAGTTTTGGGGTATCCAAAAGGGTCAAACTCATAAAAAAAGTGTCAAAAATAAGTCATAATTAAAAAAAAAACAAAAAAACACTTTGATAGGTCAATAATTTATAACAACATTGATTTTGATTCATTACTATTTTTTTTTAACAAATACATTTTTAAAGAAAAATGCCACTGACATTTTGGGGGATCCAAAAGGGTCCCACTCATAAAAAAAAAAGTGTCAAAAATAAGTCCTAATTTTTAAAAAACTTTTAACAGGTCAATAATTCATAACAACATTGATTATGCTTCATTATTATTTTTTAAACAATGACAGTTTTAAAGAAAAATGCCACTAAAACGTTGGGGGATCCAAAAGGTTTTATTTTTATTTTATTTTTTTAACTTTAATAGGTCAATAATTCCTAACAACATTGGCTTTGATTCATTATTATTTTTTGAACAGTTTTAAAGGAAAAATGCTACTAAAATATTGGGGGATCCAAAAGGGTCCCACTCATTAAGTGTCAAAAATAAGTCATAATTTTTTTAACTTTTTTTTTTCACTTTAATAGGTCAATAATTCATAACAACATTGATTTTGATTCATTGCTATTTTTTTAACAAAGACATTTTTAAAGAAAAATGTCAATAAAATGTTGGGGGATCCAAAAGGGTCCCACTCATAAAAAAAGTGTCAAAAATAAGTTTTTTTTTTTTTTTTCCAATTATTCATAACAACATTGGATTTGATTCATTATTATTTTTTTAACCGTTTTAAAGGAAAATGCCACTAAAATGTTGGAGGATCCAAAAGGGTCCCACTCATGGAAAAGTGTCAAAAATATTTATTATATACGTTTTTAGTTTTTTTTTACTTTCAACACTTAAGTTTCTCGATCAACTTCAGATGTATTTGTCGACTATACCTTTTTATTAATTTTTTTTCATGTTTTCTTTTATTTTTTCTGCCCATTTTGTCAATGAAAACATTTTTCATGGCCCCAAAATATGCAATATTTCCCCCCAAAATATTTCAAAGTAGAATCTTTGATGTGAAGTCATTGAATATGTCAATATTTCACAACAACATTGATTTTGATTCATGATTATTTTTGGAACAATGACATTTTTAAAGAAAAAAGGCAGTTTAGTGTAATTGGAGTCAACCTGTTGTCTAATTACATTCCACCTGTTAGCCCTTTTTCCCCATTCTTTTATGTTTAGTTGTTTTTGGTAATAGCATTTTTAAAAAGTGACGCCTTCTGTCTTTGCGGTCCTGCTTGGTGAGAAGAAAGGCATCAAGATCCAGGAGAGGATCCACCTTCTGCACATGTGGATGAGGACCATGTAGACGGTGCTGACTCAGCAGTGGCATCCCTGGAATTGGGGCGTGTTGCGGAGGAGGCTGCAAACAGGTCTGTTCTTCATCCTGAAAGTGTAAGCACAAGTCTTCTCCCACATTCTTCACCTCACTCTCTGGATGGAAGTCACTGGGAGATGTTTCAGTGGGAGGAGGAAGTGTGTTGACAAGAAGTGCTGTTCACTGACATCCAGGAACAGGAACCACGTGCACCCCCGGCCAGGCATGGTGTTCTGCTGCTGGACCTCCAGAGTCTCTCTCTCTGGACCAGGGGCGCACAAACTTTCTCCACTGAAAAAGGGCGGCCGTTTTGATGTTTTTCATTGTCAAAACCAGTAGAAGATTTACTGTAATGATTTTATGTGATTTATTTATTGTAAGTGGTCGGCAACCCAAAATGTTGAAAGAGCCATTTGGGACCAAAAATACAAAAAACTCATCTGTTTGGGGCCACAAAAAATATAAGTGTTATAAAGAAGACAACACGTGATGTAAGTGTCTATATTAGCTGTATTAGCCTACTATAAAAATGACTTTAAAAGTCTTATTTAAGTGTTATAATGAAGGCAACACATTATGTAAGTGTCTATATTAGCCTACTATCAAAATGACTTTAAAAGTCTTATATAAGTGTTATAATGAAGGCAACAAATGATGTAAGTGTCTATTTTAGTTATATTAGCCTACTATCAAAATGACTTTAAAAGTCTTATATAAGTGTTATAATGAAGGCAACACATGATGTAAGTGTCTATATTAGTTATATTAGCCTACTATCAAAATGACTTTAAAAGTCTTATATAAGTGTTATAATGAAGGCAACACATGATGTAAGTGTCTATATTAGCCTACTATAAAAATGACTTTAAAAGTCTTATTTAAGTGTTATAATGAAGGCAACATATTATGTAAGTGTCTATATTAGCCTACTATCAAAATGACTTTAAAAGTCTTATATAAGTGTTATAATGAAGGCAACAAATGATGTAAGTGTCTATTTTAGTTATATTAGCCTACTATCAAAATGACTTTAAAAGTCTTATATAAGTGTTATAATGGAGGAAACACATGATGTAAGTGTCTATATTAGCCTACTATCAAAATGACTTTAAAAGTCTTATTTAAGTGTTATAATGAAGGCAACACATGATGTAAGTGTCTATATTAGCCTACTATCAAAATGACTTTAAAAGTCTTATATAAGTGTTATAATGAAGGCAACACATGATGTAAGTGTCTATATTAGCCTACTATCAAAATGACTTTAAAAGTCTTATTTAAGTGTTATAATGAAGGCAACACATGATGTAAGTGTCTATATTAGCTGTATTAGCCTACTATAAAAATGACTTTAAAAGTCTTATTTAAGTGTTATAATGAAGGCAACACATTATGTAAGTGTCTATATTAGCCTACTATCAAAATGACTTTAAAAGTCTTATATAAGTGTTATAATGAAGGCAACAAATGATGTAAGTGTCTATTTTAGTTATATTAGCCTACTATCAAAATGACTTTAAAAGTCTTATATAAGTGTTATAATGGAGGAAACACATGATGTAAGTGTCTATATTAGCCTACTATCAAAATGACTTTAAAAGTCTTATTTAAGTGTTATAATGAAGGCAACACATGATGTAAGTGTCTATATTAGCCTACTATCAAAATGACTTTAAAAGTCTTATATAAGTGTTATAATGAAGGCAACACATGATGTAAGTGTCTATATTAGCCTACTATCAAAATGACTTTAAAAGTCTTATTTAAGTGTTATAATGAAGGCAACACATGATGTAAGTGTCTATATTAGCTGTATTAGCCTACTATAAAAATGACTTTAAAAGTCTTATTTAAGTGTTATAATGAAGGCAACACATTATGTAAGTGTCTATATTAGCCTACTATCAAAATGACTTTAAAAGTCTTATATAAGTGTTATAATGAAGGCAACAAATGATGTAAGTGTCTATTTTAGTTATATTAGCCTACTATCAAAATGACTTTAAAAGTCTTATTTAAGTGTTATAATGAAGACAACACATGATGTAAGTGTCTATATTAGCCTACTATCAAAATGACTTTAAAAGTCTTATATAAGTGTTATAATGAAGGCAACAAATGATGTAAGTGTCTATTTTAGTTATATTAGCCTACTATCAAAATGACTTTAAAAGTCTTATATAAGTGTTATAATGAAGGAAACACATGATGTAAGTGTCTATATTAGCCTACTATAAAAATGACTTTAAAAGTCTTATTTAAGTGTTATAATGAAGGCAACACATGATGTAAGTGTCTATATTAGTTATATTAGCCTACTATCAAAATGACTTTAAAAGTTGTATATAAGTGTTATAATGAAGACAACACATGATGTAAGTGTCTATATTAGCCTACTATCAAAATGACTTTAAAAGTCTTATTTAAGTGTTATAATGAAGGCAACACATGATGTAAGTGTCTATATTAGCCTACTATCAAAATGACTTTAAAAGTCTTATTTAAGTGTTATAATGAAGGCAACACATGATGTAAGTGTCTATATTAGTTATATTAGCCTACTATCAAAATGACTTTAAAAGTCTTATATAAGTGTTATAATGAAGGCAACACATGATGTAAGTGTCTATATTAGCCTACTATCAAAATGACTTTAAAAGTCTTATATAAGTGTTATAATGAAGGCAACACATGATGTAAGTGTCTATATTAGCCTACTATCAAAATGACTTTAAAAGTCTTATATAAGTGTTATAATGAAGACAACACATGATGTAAGTGTCTATATTAGTTATATTAGCCTACTATAAAAATGACTTTAAAAGTCTTATTTAAGTGTTATAATGAAGACAACACATGATGTAAGTGTCTATATTAGCCTACTATCGAAATGACTTTAAAAGTCTTATTTAAGTGTTATAATGAAGGCAACACATTATGTAAGTATCTATATTAGCCTACTATCAAAATGACTTTAAAAGTCTTATATAAGTGTTATAATGAAGACAACACATGATGTAAGTGTCTATATTAGTTATATTAGCCTACTATCAAAATGACTTTAAAAGTCTTATAAAAGTGTTATAATGAAGGCAACACATGATGTAAGTGTCTATATTAGCCTGCTATCAAAATGACTTTAAAAGTCTTATATAAGTGTTATAATGAAGACAACACATGATGTAAGTGTCTATATTAGTTATATTAGCCTACTATCAAAATTACTTTAAAAGTCTTATAAAAGTGTTATAATGAAGACAACACATGATGTAAGTGTCTATATTAGCTATATTAGCCTACTATCAAAATGACTTTAAAAGTCTTATATAAGTGTTATAATGAAGACAACACATGATGTAAGTGTCTATATTAGCTATATTAGCCTACTATCAAAATGACTTTAAAAGTCTTATATAAGTGTTATAATGAAGACAACACATGATGTAAGTGTCTATATTAGCCTACTATCAAAATGACTTTAAAAGTCTTATATAAGTGTTATAATGAAGACCACACATGATGTGTCTATATTAGCATACTATCAAAATGACTTTAAAAGTCTTATATAAGTGTTATAATGAAGGCAACACATGATGTAAGTGTCTATATTAGCCTACTATCAAAATGACTTTAAAAGTCTTATATAAGTGTTATAATGAAGGCAACATACAGATAATGTGTCATGAGACATGCAAATGTAAATGATATATAAAAAAGATAAAAGTAAAGGATATTAAATGAGCTCAAATATAGCTACAAATGAGGCATAATGATGCAATATGTACATACAGCTAGCGTAAATAGCATGTTAGCATGGGTTAGCTTGCAGTCATGCACTGACCAAATATGCCTGATTAGCACTCCAACAAGTCAATAACATCAACAAAGTGCACCTTTGTGCATTCATGCATAGTATAAAAAGTTTGGTGGACAAAATGAGACATCATCCATTTTCCAAATGGATGGATGGATTTTTTTAATTTAATTTTTTTTACTGTCAAACGACACATTTCTAGATGAACTTCAGATGTAGCCGTCGATTATAAGTAGTTTTTCTTTGTTTATTTATGCCCTTTATGTCAAAGAAAATATAGTTTTTTTTATGCTGGACATACAAAATAAGCATTATTTTCCCCAAAAAATATTTCAAAGTAATATTTGATGTGAAGTAATTAGAGCTTTGATTAGGTCAAATATTGATGTATTAATATATTAATTTACTTTCAATGTATAAATATTTATAAATTAACTTCAGAATTGATTTATGTTTTATGTCCTTTCTGTGAAAACATTTTTATAGGAAAAACACAAAATATGCAATATTTTCCTCCCAAAATGTTCAAAGTTGAATATTTGATGCAATGTAATTGGAGCCTGAAATATGTCAATAATTCATTAAAAAAATGTTTTTGTCATTATTTTTTCAGCAATCCCACTAAAAAAAAAATCACACTAAAGGTCTTGGGGATCCAAAAGGGTCCCACTCATAAACATGTTAAAAAATAAGTTATATATCAATATATATATATATGTATATATATATATTTTTGTTGTTGTTGTTGTTGTATTTTTTCTCTTTTTCCTATGCTTGAATCTCGAAATCAAATTTAGATTTAATTTAATTTTGATTAAACACATTTAAAAAAAAAAAAAAAGTCACACTAAAGGTCTCAGGGATCCAAAAAGCCCCCCTCATAAAAGTGGTAAATATAAGTCACATAATAATAAATATGTTTGTACTTTCAATGTTTAAATATATATCAAGTTCAGATCTATCCATTTTAAAAGAGTGGTACTTTTTTATGTTTTATGTATTTTAATTTTTTTTTTCAAAATCCTCGTTTATAATCGGAAAAAGTCAAAATATGCAGTATTCCCGCCCCCAATTTTTTAAATAGGTTAATAATTACTTCTTTTTTTTTTTAAACTATGATTTTAGTTCATTATTATATTTTGAGCAATGACAGTTAAAAAAATCACACTAAAGGTCTCGGTATCCAAAAGGGTCCCACTCATAAAAGTGTTAAAATAAAAATGTAATTTTATTTTTTTACTGTCAACCCACAAATTTCTAGATGAACTTCAGATCTATCCATCAATTATAAGTAGTTTTTGTTTGTTTAATTATGCCCTTTATGTCAAAGAATTGTTTTTTATTTTTTATGCTGGACATATAAAATAGGCGTTATTTTCCCCAAAAAATATTTCAAAGTGTAATATTTGATGTGAAGTCATTGGAGCCTTGATTAAGTCAAATATTTATGTATTAATATTTTATTTTACTCTTAATGTATAAAACAATCCTGAAGTTAATCTATAGATATTTATGTTTTATGCCCTTTCTGTGAAAATCTTTTTATAGGAAAAACACAAAATATGCAATATTTCACCCCTATTTAGATCCCTAAATATGTCAATAATTCATAACATTTATTTTGGGTCATTATTTTTTTTTTCCGTAATCCCACTAAAAAAATCACACTAAAGGTCTGTTAAAAATAGGTTATATATATATATATATATATATATATATATATATATATATATATATATATATATATATATATATATATATATATATATATATATATATATATATATTTGTTTTTTGTTTTTTCTTCCTATGCTTGAATCTCTATATCAAATTTAGATTTAATTTAATTTTGAACAAAGACATTTGAAAGAAAAAGTCACACTAAAGGTCTCGGGGATCCAAAAGGCCCCCCTCATAAAAGTGTTAAATACAAGTCATATAATAATAAATATGTTTTTACTTTCAATGTTTAAATATCTATATATCAAGTTCAGATCCCTCCATTTAAATAAAATTGTATTTGTTTATGTTTTTTTTTTTTTTTTTTTTTTTTGTCAAAATCCTCTTTTTTAATAGGAAAAACCCAAGATATGCCTGTAGAGGTTGCCCTCTAGTGGGTTCCTCGGACCACCACACACTGCTACGAGAGCCCGGATTTCAGGGTACAACACTGTTTTATTTTCATAAAATGTTGAGAGCCGTTTGCTTTCCAGCCAAATGTCCTTTTCTTAGTCCCTGTCGCTCTCTCTGGCTCCCACTCCAACTCCAACCCCGTGTCTCGTCCAGGCTGCTGCTAATAAAGGCGACAGGTGATTAGATAACAAGGCCCACCTGGGCCATCTACTCACCTGTCGCTGTCTTCGAGGCCGGTCCTTGCACACCCCGTTCCGCGGCAGGCCCGCAGGCCACGCCCCCCTCCACGATGCCATATCCCCTCCCCTAATTTTTTAAATAGGTTAATAATTAATTTTAAAAAACATTGATTTTATTGCATTATTATTTTTTGAGCAATGACAGTTAAAAAAAATCACACTAAAGGTCTCGGGGATCCAAAAGAGCCCCACTCATAAGTGTTAAAATAAAAAATAAAAATGTTTTTTTTTTTTTACTGTCAAATGACACACTAGAGGTCTTGGGGATCCAAAAGGGTTCCACTCATAAACATGTTAAAATAAGTTATGTATCAAAATATATTATTTTTACTTTCCGGGCTTAAATCTTTAGATCAATTTCCGATCAATATATTATATATATTTATATATATAAAATATATAAATAAAGCTGGTATATTGATTATAAGTTTTCTTTTTTTTCGAGCAATGACCATTTTGTGTTATTAGCGTCAACATTGCAACTTGTCCTTTTATCTCACCTGTAGGCTCTTTTAGTCCCCTTTTTATGTTGGTTTTGTTGTAATATTGTTTTTCAGCTTTGGACACGTGTGCTGTGGCGTCATTGTGTCCTCTGTGTGTGATTTCAGTGCCACGGCCTCGGCACATAGAGAAGAGCCACTCAAAGAGGGGACGGCTGAAGGAGGAGAAGGTTCTGAAAGGCAGGACAATCCGGTAGGTGCAGAACTGCTCACCTTGGACCGGGTCTTCCTAATTAGCACCTCAAATAATCCCCACTAACAATTCAATCAAAGCCATCTTAGACCTCCTTAATAAAAAAAAACCTGCTTTGGCAGCGAGTGTCTGCAGTTAGTGATCCGAGCGAAGAGTACCGTATTTCAAGACCTTGGTCGCACGTGGCGTCATGTCCCGGCACCGGCTCAAGCATCTGGCGGGCAAACAGGCGTGTTTGTAGTGGACTTACTTCTAAGTAATGTTGTCATTTTCCATTCCAAGAAAGCTCTCGGAAGTAAGGCTCCACTTTTTAAAAAATGTGCTAGCTCAATGCTAATTTATGTGGGATATGCCATACACGTGCTTCTGATTAGCATTAGTGATTTTACATGGCGATTTCAACGCCTCCAAATGTGTTAATACAAATTACAACTCAGACGCACATCACGATCAAACACCTGGTGTACTTTATTTACAAGTTGTCACCTTTTGTAAATGCTAAATAAAAAGAGAATACAACGATCTTTTTCAACTTATATTCAATTGAATAGACTGCAAAGACAAGATATTTCATGTTCACACTGGAAAACTTTCTTATTGTTTGCAAATATTAGCTCATTTGGAATTTGAAGCCTGCAACATGTTTCAAAAAAGCTGGCACAAGTGGCAAAAAAGAGTGAGAAAGTTGAGGAATGCTCATCAAAGACTTATTTGGAACATCCCACAGGTGAACAGGCTCATTGGGAACAGGTGGGTGCCATGATTGGGTATAAAAGCAGCTTCCATGAAATGCTCTGTCGTTCACAAACAAGGACGGGGCGAGGGTCACCACTTTGTCAACAAATGCCTGAGCAAATTGTTTAAGAACAACATTTCTCAAGCAAGGAATTTAGGGATTTCACCATCTACGCTCCGTAATATCATCAAAGGGTTCAGAGAATCTGGAGAATTCACTGCACGTAAGCCATGATATTACACACCTTGGTTCCCTGCATCAAAAAGCCACATCAGTGTGTAAAGGATATCACCACATGGGCTCGGGAACACTTCAGAAAACCACTGCCAGTAACTACAGTTGGTCGCTACATCTGTAAGTCAAGTTAAAACTCTACTATGCAAAGCCACAGCCGTTTATCAACAACACCCAGAAACGCCGTCGGCTTCGCTGGGCCCGAGCTCATCTAAGATGGACTGATGCAAAGTGGAAAAGTGTTCTGTGGTCTGACGAGTCCACATTTCAAATTGTTTTTTGGAAACTGTGGACGTGGTGTCCTCCGGACCAAAGAGGAAAAGAACCATCCGGTTTGTTCTAGGGTGAAAGTGTAAAAGGCAGCATGTGTGATGGTATGGGGGTGTATTAGTGCCTAAGACATGGGTAACTTACACATCTGTGAAGGCACCATTAATGCTGAAAGGTACATACAGCTTTTGGAGCAACATATGTTGTTATCATGGACGCCCCTGCTTATTTCAGCAAGACAATGCCAAGCCACGTGTTACAACAGCATGGCTTCATAGTAAAAGAGTGCGTGCGGGTACTAGACTGGCCTGCCTGTAGTCCAGACATTGAAAATGTGTGAAGGCTAAAATATGAGAAGAGAGACTGTTGAGCAACTTAAGCTGTACATCAAGCAAGAATTGGAAAGAATTCCACTTGCAAAATGTGTCTCCTCAGTTCCCAAACCTGTACTGAGTGTTATTCTGTGTTTGCGACACAGAATCTACCTGCAGCTGCTGAGCAAAGACTCAAAGGAACATCAGAAGTCTCTCTGTCAGAACTTGACTGACGGATGTTCCCGTGAAGCTGAAGCGGAGGTGGAGGTGGAGGTGGAGGTGGAGGTGGAGGACCAGGAAGGGGGGAGGGTCTTCACTGACTCTGCAGACCACAAGGTGGGCAAAGGTTCCTCATGTTGGCACCTGTGTGCTAACGCTTCCATAATGTCAAGTACACAATCAGATCCAAATATGAGAATCCTGCTCAGTGAGGGTTGACTAATGACTCCTTGTGGCTTGTGCAGCCCTTTGAGACGCTCGGGATTTAGGGCTATATAAGTAAACATTGATTGATTGATTGATTGATTGATTGATTGAGCAGCACTTTTGGGGGAACTTTGCCCACATTCACAATCTCCATGTAAGACAAGAACACACATCTTTTTTATGCATTCTAAGTCGTAAAATACGGCGAGTAAGAGGTGGCTAACAACGCAGCTAACGGGAGTACACTAGTGATGAAACAATACTTCATTTGTTTTCATTTTAAGAAGCAATACTGTATCTACTGTATTCATTAGGGCTCCCCTCAGTTTTGATGAACGTTTAAGATCCCGGGGACCCAAATGGGTTTCAGTCGTTAAAGTTTTAAGAAACATGTCCGCTAAAATATCTAGAAGTCAACTTCAAATCTATCTGTTGACATTAAGTTTTATTTTCAAAAACTATTTTATGTCCTTTTTGACAAAGAAAAAACTTTTTTATGGCAAAAACTCAAAATGTGTAATATTTTACCCCCCAAAAAATATTTAAAGTGGAATGTTTGATTTGAAGTAATTGGAACATGAAATAGATCAATAATTCAGAAGAACAATGCTTTTAATATTTATTTTTATTTATTTTTTAACAAGGTTAGTTTAAAAAATCACACTAAAAGTCTCAGGGATCCAAATGGGTCTCAGTCATTAAAGTGTTACAAACAAGTCAAATATATTTTTTATTTTATTTTCAATGCTAAAATATCTATAAATAAACTTCAGATCTACCCGTTAACATAAAGTTTTAATTTCAAAAACATTTTTATGCTGTTTTTGACAAAGAAAACATTTTTTTAGGGCAAAAACTCAAAATGTGTAATATTTTACCCCCAAAAAAATATTTAAAGTGGAATGTTTGATGTGAAGTAATTGGAACATCAAATAGATCAATAATTCAGAAGAACAATGCTTTTAATTATTTAATTGTTTTTTATATTAACAAGGATAGTTTAAAAAAAATCACACTAAAGGTCTCAGGAATCTAAATGGGTCTCAGTCATTAAAGTGTTACAAACAAGTCAAATATATTTTGTAATTTTATTTTCAATGCTAAAATATTTATAAATAAACTTCAGATCTACCCGTTGACATACAGTTTTAATTTCAAAAACTATTTTATGCTCTTTTTGACAAAGAAAAAGCTTTTTTGTGGCAAAAACTCAAAATGTGTAATATTTTACCCTCCCCAAAAAATATTTAAAGTGGAATGTTTGATGTGAAGTAATTGGAACATGAAATAGATCAATAATTCAGAAGAACAATGCTTTTAATATTTATTTTTATTTATTTTTTAACAAGGATAGTTTAAAAAAATCACACTAAAGGTCTCAGGGATCCAAATGGGTCTCAGTCATTAAAGTGTTACAAACAAGTCAAATATATATATTTTTTTTATTTTTAATGCTAAAATATCTATAAATAAACTTCAGATCTACCCGTTGACATAAAGTTTTAATTTCAAAAACTATTTTATGCTGTTTTTGACAATGAAAATTTTTTTTTAGGGCAAAAACTCAAAATGTGTAATATTTTACCCCCAAAAATATTTAAAGTGGAATGTTTGATGCGAAGTAATTGGAACATCAAATAGATCAATAATTCAGAAGAACAATGCTTTTAATTATTTAAAAAACTTTTTTTTTTAACAAGGATAGTTTAAAAAAATCACACTAAAGGTCTCAGGGATCCAAATGGGTCTCAGTCATTAAATGTTACAAACAAGTCAAATATGTTTTTTATTTTATTTTCAATGTTAAAATATCTATACATAAACTTCAGATCTATTCGTTGACAAAGTTTCAATTTCAAAAACTATTTCATGCACTTTTTGACAAAGAAACACCTGTTTTTTATGGCGATACTCAATATATGTCATATTTATGTATATGTAATATTTGCCACAAAAATGTTCGAAATTGAATATTTGATGTGAAGTAATTGGAGCATTGGTCAGTTGGTCAATAATTCAGAAGAACAATGCTTTTAATTTTTTTTTTTTTTAAAGAATAGTTTAAAAAAAATCACACTAAAGGTCTCAGGGATCCAAATGGGTCTCAGTCATTAGAGTGTTACAAACAAGTCAAATATATTGTTTTTTACATTTTCAACGCAAAAAATATTTATAAATCAACTTCAGATCTATTTGTTGAAATAAAGTTTATATAATTTTTGACGAAGATAACCCTGTTTTTTATGGCCATAACTCAAAATATGTAAATTAAAGTGTTAAAAACAAAAACATTTTTAAATATTCAATGCTAAAATATCTATAAATCAACTTCAGACATAAAGTTTTGATTTCAAAAAACTATTTTATGCCCTTTTTGACAAAGAAAAAACCCTGTTTTTTATGACCAAAACTCAAAATGTGTAATATTTTACCCCCAAAAATATTTAAAGTGGAATATTCGATGTGTAGTAATTGGTCAGTCAATAATTCAGAATAACATAGTTAAAAAAATTTTGAAAAAAATCACACTAAAAATCTCAGGGACCTAAATGGGTCTCAGTCATTAAAGTGTTAAAAACAAACATTTTTTTAAAATATTCAATGCTAAAATATCTAAAAATCAATCTATAAATTTGATTAAAAAAAAAAACTATTTTATGCCCTTTTTGACAAAGTAAACCCTGTTTTTTATGGCCAAAACTCATATTTAAAGTT
>NC_084741.1:12183114-12193114 GCF_033978785.1 Entelurus aequoreus
AACAGAAAGAATATGAGAAATTGTTCACAATTTTACAAGAAAAAGCTTAAAATTTGGGCAATTTTATGAAAAGAGTCGTAATTTTACTTGACAAAAGTCACAATTTCAAAAGAATACTTAAAAATGTTGGCATTATTATAATAATAATCAGAATTTGACTTGGCAAAATGATGACAAAAGTCATAATTTTACTCAAAAAATGTCGCTATTTTACAAGAACAACAAAATTGGCAATATTGTGATAAGTCAGAATTTTATACGACAAATGTCACCATTTTGCATTAAAAAGTAATAATTTTACATTAAAAAAAGTAATAATTTTACGAGAAAATATTGCAATATACCAGAAACAGAAAGAATATGAGAAATTGTTTCCAAATTTATAAGAAAAAAGTCGACACATTGTGAGAAAAAGTCTGCTTTTAGTTCATTTATTTATTTGTAATTTTTTGTTTGTAATTTGTTTTTAATCTTCATTATTTACTTCAAGTTATTACAGTATGTCTCTATATACATTTTTTTTTTTTTTAAATTAATTTTGGCCAAAGGGGGCGCATTTCAATTTCCTACACACAGTTGTTGTTTCATATGTTGACCAGAGGGGGAGCACTTTTAAAAGCGACACACAGTCAATTTGAAAAATCCCTCCTTTTTGGGACCACCCTCATGTTGATAGATGTCACCACCAGGGGGTGCAAACCAGATCTCTATTTGTTGTTTTCTGTCACGTGCTTAAGGCCGATGACAAAGGAGTCAGGGACCACAGGTGACAAAGGAGTCAGGGACCACAGATGACAAAGGAGTCAGGGACCACAGATGACAAAGGAGTCAGGGACCACAGGTGACAAAGGAGTCAGGGACCACAGATGACAAAGGAGTCAGGGACCACAGGTGACAAAGGAGTCAGGGACCACAGATGACAAAGGAGTCAGGGACTACAGATGACAAAGGAGTCAGGGACCACAGATGACAAAGGAGTCAGGGACCACAGATGACAAAGGAGTCAGGGACCACAGATGGCCCCTGTGCCGCACTTTGGAGAACCCAGCTGTAGAAGCTAACTGTTAATGTCCACTATAGTCTTAAAAGCGTAGTGTATTTGTTCATCCTATGGTCACATGTGGCTCGTCTTACGTCAGCACAGGAAGTGGTCAAATCTGCTGTTTACCTGGCGGGGATGAATAGGGAAGTCCTTCTTTAGATGCCATCTTGTTTGATCACATATTGCTGCCTTTGCACTTGTCAATGTTTACTTTTGTACGCACATTAAATCAACAAAAAAAATCCTGACTTTGGAGCAATGTTCACGGACTCTAGTATTTGGCTCTCTAATAGATGCAACGTTATTGGGACCATGATTTATGTCATCACTTGTTCACACCTCCTCATATGGAAGATACTTTTCCTTCCTTTCCACACACACACACACACACACAAAATGAGTCAGTGGGCTTGCATGATCTCCCTGCCTCCCCTCCCCTCCCCCCACTCTGTCAGTGCCACAGAAAGGCCGCCTCCTCTTTGGTCGCCGCTCTTGTTCAGCCTCCGCTCAAAAACCGTGTTTGCCAAAAAAAAAAAGAATCCTCGCATGCCCCCCCCTGCCCCCCCCCCCCCCCCCCCCCCCCCCCCCTTCTTTCTATTCACGCTCCATCCATCTCTCAGCATCACTGCCTGGGAATTTCTTCCTCCTCGCCGCCTTTTTTCCCCCCCAGCATCCTCTGCCTGCGGCGGAAGGTGCGTGCGCGTCGCCCCCCGACACATTCCAACACGACCAGGGTCTTTTTTTTTTTTTTTTTTTTTTTTTTTTTATAAACCCCTCCAACAAAATCTGTGTAATCCAGTTCCAATCCAGTTTATTGTGCAACTGGTCACGTGACCAGATGCATGCTGGGATACGGAGGACAACAATGAAGCGTCCCCGAGGGGTGTCTCCTCCATCCTAACCCCCCCCCCCCCCCTCCCCTCTCTCTCTCTCTCTCTCTCGCCCTCACGGAGCGCTCCTCTCCCATCCGTCAACACAAGCGGCGCTCTACTCGCCAGTTTATCGCCACAATTGCCTCGGCTCCGTCGTCCCATCTCTCCCGCGGCCTCTTCAGAAGGATGTTTTTGCCAGAGCGCCGGGCGTCCATCGCCGCCACGCGTGCCTGAGCGGCGGGAGGTTCTTCCACGCGCGGAGGCAGAAGGCGAGCAGAAAGGCGTCCCACGCCAGCGTCAGAGGTAAGAGTCGACGTGATTATGGCCACCATGATGTTGGAACGTCGAGGAAAAGGAGCAGGCACCCCCCCCCCCCCCCCCCACACACACACACAAATGTCCTTTTTAATGGCTGACTTCAGAAAAGACATTTTCTGCATTGGAATGTTCTGCATCAAATGATGGCGACGATGACATGAAATGAAAATGTGGGTTCCAAAATCCAGTTTGTTCAAACACAATTTTGCATCATTTAGTGTGTAAAAGATGCGTATTTTAGAAATGAAGTGGCAAAATTCACCTTGTTGAAATTTCATGTGAAAATGTCAGCCAGTAAAAATTCAGTTTGCAAAAATTCAAGATAAATAAATGAAGTGTAAAAAAAATCCACTGAAAGATTTCAGTGAGTAAAAAAATGCAGTGTAAAATAATCTGTGTAAAAAAAAAAAATTCACTGTGTAAATTAAGTGTAGAAAAAAAAAAGTGTCAAAAAAATGTTCGATGTATAAAAATTATATTGTAAAAAAATGCAGTGTGTAAAAAAAATAATTGTACATAAATTAAGTGTAAAAAAAAAAAATTCATACTATGAAAATTAAGTGTAAAAAAAAATGTTTGCGTGTAAAAATTAAGTGTAGAAAATTCAGTGTCAAAATTCAGTGTATTAAAATTGGATATAAAAAATTAGCAGGTAAAAATGCAGTGTGTAAAAAAATCCTAGTATATAAATTAAGTGTAAAACAATTCAGTGTAGAAAGGGACAAGCGGTAGAAAATGGATGGATGGATAATTAGTAATAAAATTCAGTTTGTAAAAATTCATACTGTTTAATTAAATGTAGAACAAAAAAAGTCAGTGTGTAAACATTAGGTGTAAAAAAATTCAGTGTCAAAATTCAGGGTATTAAAATTTGATGTGAAAATGTCGGTCAGTAAAAATTCAGTGTGTAAAAATTCAAGATATATAAATGAAGTGTAAAAAAAAAAAAAGTGTCAAATATCCACTGAAAGATTTCAGTGTGTAAAAATGCAGTGTAAAATAATCAGTGTAAAAAAAAAAAAATTCAGTGTGTAAAAAAATGATTGTATATAAATTAAGTGTAAAACAAATTCAGCATGTAAAAATCCATACTGTAAAAAAAAAGTTATTTCAGTGTGTGAAAATGTGTACAAATTGTGTGTAAAATAATCAGTGTAAAAATATTTACTGTGTAAAAATTTATACTGTGTAAATTAAGTGTAAAAAAAAAAGTCTGCGTGTAAAAAGTAAGTGTAAAAAAAATATTTGCTGTATAAAAAAAATATTTGCTGTATAAAAATTATATTGTAGAAAAATTCAGTGTAAAAAAATCATTGTATATAAATTAAGTGTAAAAAAAATCAGCATGTAAAAATTCATACTATGAAAATTAAGTGTAAAAAAAAAGTCAGCGTGTAAAAATTAAGTGTAAAAAATTAAGTGTCAAAATTTAGTGTATTAAAGTTGGATGTAAAAAATCAGCAGGTAAAAATGCAGTGTGTAAAAAAAAAATCTTTGTATATAAATTAAGTGTAAAAAAAAATTCAGCATGTAAAAATTCATACTATGAAAATCAAGTGTAAAAAAAAAGAAGTCGCCGTGTAAAACTTTAGTGTAAAAAATTCAGTGTAAAAATTCAGTGTATTAAAATTGGATGTAAAAACTCAGCAGGTAAAAATTCAGCATGTAAAAATTCATACTCTGAAAATTAAATGTAAAAAAAAAAGTCAAAGTGTAAAAATGAAGTGTAGAAAATTCAGTGTCAAAATTCAGTGTATTAAAGTTGGATGTAAAAATTCAGCAGGTAAAAATGAAGTGTGTAAAATCTTAGTATATAAATTAAGTCTTAAAAAAAATTCAGTGTGTAAAAAATGTTTGTGAAACAATTCAGTGTAGAAAGGGACAAGCGGTAGAAAATGGATGGATGGATAATCAGTAATAAAATTCATTGTGTAAAAATTCATACTATTTAATTAATTGTAAAAAAAAAAGTCAGTGTGTAAATATTATGTGTAAAAAAATTCAGTGTCAAAATTCAGGGTATTAAAATTTGATGTGAAAATGTCAGTCAGTAAAAATTCAGTGTGTAAAAATTCAAGATATATAAATGAAGTGTAAAAGAAAAAGTGTAAAAAAATCCACTGAAAGATTTCAGTGTAAAAATGCAGTGTAAAATAATCTGTGTAAAAAAAAAAATTCACCGTGTAAAAATTCATACTGTGTAAATTAAGTGTAAAAATTAAAAAAAACTAAGTGTAAAAAAATGTTCGCTGTATAAAAATTATATTGTAGAAAAATTCAGCGTGTAAAAAAAACCCATTGTATATAAATTAAGTGTAAAAAAAATTCAGCATGTAAAAATTAATACTATGAAAATTAAGTGTAAAAAAAAGTCAACGTGTAAAAATTAAGTGTAGAAAATTCAGTGTATTAAAATTAAATTAAAAAATCAGCAGGTAAAAATGCAATGTGTAAAAAATCATAGTATATAAATTAAGTGTAAAAAAAATTCAGCGTGTAAAAAAATGTTGTAAAACAATTTAGTGTAGAAAGGGACAAGCAGTAGAAAATGGATGGATGGATAATCAGTAATAAAATTCAGTGTGTAAAAATTCATACTATTTAATTAAATGTAAAAAAAAAAAGTCAGTGTGTAAACATTAGGTGTAAAAAAAATTCAGTGTCAAAATTCAGGGTATTAACATTTCATGTGAAAAAATCCGCAAGTAACATTTAATTGTGTAAAAATTCATATTATATAAATGAAGTGTAAAAAAATTCAGTGTGTAAAAGTTCAGTTTAAAAAAGCCACTGAAATATTTAGCGCTCGTTAATAAAGAGATTAAATGTGCTTCCATGGCTGTAGTCTCCTTGTCCACAAACGGGGTATTGAAGGATTATCCCTTCTTTGAGTTGTTGTTCATTATTCCCTCGTAGTAGTAGTAGTAGTAGTAGTAGTGTATGTGTGTGTGTACACACATGTTGTGTGTTGTTGTTCATTATTCCCTCGTAGTAGTAGTAGTAGTAGTAGTAGTAGTATATGTGTGTGTGTACACACATGTTGTGTGTTGTTGTTCATTATTCCCTCGTAGTAGTAGTAGTAGTAGTGTATGTGTGTGTGTACACACATGTTGTGTGTTGTTTGCTGTGTGATGTTGCCTCTGCCTCTGCCTGCCGCGTTACATCAAACGTAACAGCCTTGTAACGAATGGAAAAGTAATTATCGTATTTTCCCGACTATAGAGCGCACTGATATATAAGCCACACCCACTACATTTGAACAGGTTTCCATATATAAGCCGCACTGGACTATAAATCGCAGATAAATTTGTTGTGAAATAAATTATTTACACAAAAATATATTGTAAATGTTTATTTACATACCTTAATTGTTTCCAAACGGTGTCTGTAACACGGCAGTAAAACGGCTCATCAAACAAAACAGAAGTCATGGTCATGGACCCACTAGCTGCGCAAGCTAGCTCTCCAACCGGCTAAACAGACTCAATAACTCCACGGTGACGTTTTGGTGAATTTTCTAAACTGAAACAATAAGTTGAGAAAACTAACACAGATGCTCGCAAACGTGTTAGCATATTAGCTAATGCCAACGACGCTAGCTTCATTACATTTACGATAGCGCGTACAAATGTGCGTGAAAACACTCCCACGGACATCACACATGGGACGGTTGAGTAAGTAGGAATTGTTTTAGTTACGTTGTAAAACTTACCAAAACATTGCTCGGAGCGATGAATGAAAAATCCACACGAGTAGAAACGCTATGGATGGCGAGAAGAATACTTAGACTTTGACAAACTTTATCGATCCACACAGTAGCTCAGTTACAAAGGATGGAAAGGATATTGCACACAAGGACACAAAAACAGGGTGAAAACAAAAGGTATATGGTAGACTAAAAATGTACCGTAGTAGCAATATAAAATATAACATATATGTAATATTTACATATTATATATACAGTATATAATATATACTGATATATTATTATATAATATATACAAGGAACAGCACTTCTACTGCCAGCTCAAAGCTCTAAATGGAAGGACACTGCAGCAGCTGCAGTGAGCAAAGCCATCCAAAAGGTGGCGCCGTAGCACAAACAATATAACACATCTTCTCTGTGTGTTTACTTGTTTATTGAAATAACTATTTGCTTCATGGCCGTCAGCGAGAAGAAATTCCACAAATTAGCCGCGCTGTTTTATAAGCCGCATGGCTCAAAGCAAAGGAACAACGTCATTGCTCAAAAAATAATAATGAATTAAAATCTATGTTGTTATTAATTGTTGACATATTTAAAGTGGTCATTACTTCACACCTAATATTCCACTTTAAAATATGTTGGGGGGAAATATTGCATATTTTTTGTGTTTACCTTAAAAAAAAAAAAAAAATTGACAAAAAGGTCATAAAGTGAAAAAAAATAAAATTTTGTCGGCCAATAAAGCTGAAGTTAATCTAGATATTTAAGCGTTGAAAGCTAAAAAAAATAAAAAATTGGATGACATTTTTTGGACACTTTCATGAGCGGGACCCTTTTGGATCCCCAAGACTTTTAGTGGCATTTTATTTTTAAAACTGTCATTGCTCAAAAAATAATAATTAATTAAAATCTATGTTTTTATTAATTATTGACATATTTAAAGTGGTCATTACTTCACACCAAATATTCCACTTTAAAATATTTTGGGTGGAATATTGCATATTTTTTGTGTTTACCTTAAAAAATATATATATATTTGACAAAAAGGTCATAAAGTGAAAACATTTTTAAAAAATTGTCGGCCAATAGAGCTGAAGTTAATCTAGATAATTAAGCGTTGAAAGCTAAAAAAAAAACAAAAAAACATTGTATCACTTATTTTTAACACTTTTATGAGTGGGAATCATTTGGATCCCCAAGACTTTTAGTGCGATTTTATTTTTGAAACTGTCATTGCTCAAGAAATAATAATGAATTAAAATCAATGTTTTTATGAATTATTGACATATTTAAAGCGGTCATTACTTCACAGCAAATATTCCACTTTAAAATATTTTGGGGGGAAATATTGCATATTTTTGTGTTTACCTTAAAAAATATATATATATATATATATTTGACAAAAAGGTCATAAAGTGAAAAAAAAAATTTTTTTTCCGGCCAATAGAGCTGAAGTTAATCTAGATATTTAAGCGTAGAAAGCTAAAAAAAATAAAAATTGTATGACCTATTTTTGACACTTTTACGAGTGGGACCCTTTTGGATCACCAAGACTTTTAGTGGGATTTTATTTTTAAAACTGTTATTGCTCAAGAAATAATAATGAATTAAAATCAATGTTTTTATGAATATTTAGGGCTGTCATTACTTCACACCAAATATTCCACTTTAAAATATGTTGGGGGGGAAACATTGCATATTTTTTGTGTTTACCTTAAAAAAAAATAAAAAAATTGACAAAAATGTCATAAAGTGAAAAAAAAAATTTTTGTCGGCCAATAGAGCTCAAGTTAATCTAGATATTTAAGCGTTGAAAGCTAAAAAAATAAAAATGTATGACCTATTTTTTTACACTTTTATGAGCGGGACCCTTTTGGATCCCCAAGAGTTTTAGTGGCATTTTATTTTTAAAACTGTCATTGTTAAAAAAATAATAATGAATTAAAATCTATGTTTTATGAATTATTGACTTTTTTAAAGTGGTCGTTACTTCACACCAAATATTCCACTTTAAAATATTTTGGGGGGAAATATTGCATATTTTTTGTGTTTACCTTAAAAAAAAAATTGACAAAAAAATCATAAAGTAAAAAAAAATATTTTTTTGTCGGCCAATAGAGCTGAAGTTAATCTAGATATTTAAGCGTTGAAAGCTAAAATTTTTTTTATATATATATATATATATATATATATATATATATATATATATATATATATATATATATATATATATATATATATATATATATATATATATATATATATATATATATATATACACTATCGTTCAAAAGTTTGGGGTCACCCAAACAATTTAGTGGAATAGCCTTCATTTCTAAGAACAAGAATAGACTGTCGAGTTTCAGATGAAAGTTCTCTTTTTCTGGCCATTTTGAGCGTTTAATTGACCCCACAAATGTGATGCTCCAGAAACTCAATCTGCTCAAAGGAAGGTCAGTTTTGTAGCTTCTGTAATGAGCTAAACTGTTTTTAGATGTGTGAACATGATTGCACAAGGGTTTTCTAATCATCAATTAGCCTTCTGAGCCAATGAGCAAACACATTGTACCATTAGAACACTGGAGTGATAGTTGCTGGAAATGGGCCTCTATACACCTATGTAGATATTGCACCAAAAAGCAGACATTTGCAGCTAGAATAGTCATTTACCACATTAGCAATGTATAGAGTGTATTTCTTTAAAGTTAAGACTAGTTTAAAGTTATCTTCATTGAAAAGTACAGTGCTTTTCCTTCAAAAATAAGGACATTTCAATGTGACCCCAAACTTTTCAACGGTAGTGTATATATATATATTATTTTATGCGGTATTAAAATGTGTTTGTAAAATTAAAAGGAATACTTAAAAGTCTGCTTATGATGACGTTGTGATGTGGTGTCCACTTCCGCTGGCGGGTTGCGTCTTTTCCCGCGCGCACGAACAACACAACTCCTCCAAAGATGACAAAAAAGTGGCAAAGGTGTCACATTGTCGTTTGGACCAAAGTCACATTTAAAAGGATCCCATTCAGGACTACCTCCAAGGGTTGTACGGTATACCGGTACTAGTATAGTACCGCGATACTAATTAATCATATTCGGTACTATACCGCCTCTAAAAAGTACATTGCTGGTTTTACAAGCAGACGAGCATGTTCGGCAGCGCACATACAAAGAGTACTTACAAGCAGACACAGTGTGTAGACAGAAAAGGTAGAATGATATACATAAATAAATAGATTACTGTACAAATAAATATATTGCACTTTTTCACATGCGTCTATGTTTATGGATGTATGTTATATTGTCTTTTTTATTCCAGCCACTTAATCCATTTTGGGGGGAGTTGAGGGGATAATTTAATTATGATGCATTCAAGAGTCTTATGGCCTGAGGGAAGAAACTGTTACAGAACCTGAAGGTTCTGCTTCGGAGGCTGCGGAACCTCTTTCTAGAGTCCAGCAGTGAAAACAGTCCTTGGTGGGGGTGGGAGGAGTCTTTGCAGATTTGCTGAGTCCTGGTCAGGCAGCGGCTTTTTGCCATCTCCTGGCTAGGAGGAAGAGGAGTCCTGATGATCTTTTCCGCTTTTCCAGTCTGAGGCACTGAAGGCTCCAGTCCAAGACAGAGATGCAGTTGCTCTCTATAGTGCCTCTAGAATGTTCTGTGCTCTTTTCATCCCACGCAAAAAGTGTGTAGGGACCAGGTCATATTGTCAGTTACCTGCACCCCCAGGAACTTGGTGCTGCTTACGTTCTCCACTGCCGTGCCATTGACCAAGAGTGGAGCGTGGCTGGACTGGTGCCTCCTAAAGTCGACGATGATCTCCTTGGTCTTGTCCACGTTCAGGACCAGGTTGTTGGTTCTGCACCAGTCAACCAGATGTTTCACCTCCTCCCTGTAGTCCATGTTGTTGTTGTCACGGATGAGGCCCACTACTGTCGTGTACTTCACAATGTGGTTGGTAATAGTCTAGTTAATCGTGTGAGAGTCCAGTCCATAGTGGATCTAGTTAATAGTGTGAGAGTCCAGTCCATAGTGGATCTAACATAATAGTGTGAGAGTC
>NC_084741.1:12198114-12228114 GCF_033978785.1 Entelurus aequoreus
CGACTCAATCACAGGCAACGAAAGAAACATCATCATCCACGCAAAGAACTCCATACTCTTCCGCAACGGTACACCATGGCAAAAAAAGAACAATTCAACATTCGACGTCACTATGGGGAGTTTCGACGGAGCAGAAACGTGCGAACTTGTTGGGAGTTTCCTCCTCTCCCAGCTCGCTAGCCTCAACCTGAACCTTGGTATTTACCGTGATGACGGACTGGCAGTGTGTCGCGCCTCGCCAAGGAGCAGCGAGAATACCAAGAAGCGTATATGCCAAATCTTCAAAGAGAACGGTCTACGGATCACAATTGAAGCCAACAAGCAAACCGTCAACTTCCTCGACGTCACGTTCAACCTGAGGAATAACAGCTACCAACCATTCACGAAACCCAACACAACACTCCAATACGTGCACCATGACAGCAACCACCCACCCACCACCACGAAAAGAATACCTACCGGAATTAATAAAAGACTATCGATGCTGTCATCTAGCAAAGCTGAATTCGACAAAGCAACCCCCCCATACCAAAAAGCACTTGATGAATGCGGATACAACTTCACCCTCACCTACGAACCCACGCCAGGAAACCAACCAAAAAGGAGCAGAAAAGGAAACAACATTATCTGGTACAACCCCCCATACAGCAAAAACGTCTCAACTAATATTGGCCACAAATTCCTCACCCTGATCGACAAACACTTCCCCAAAGGCAACACCCTAAGAAAAGTATTCAACAAGAACAACATTAAATTGAGCTACAGCTGCATGAACAACATGCAGCAAATAATTTCAAACCACAATAAAGCAATTGAAAAGGAGCCGCCCACCACCAGGCAGAACGACTCCAAAACCGACAAAAGCTGTAACTGCCGCAAGAAACCTGATTGCCCTCTCAACGGGGGGTGCTTACAATCATCAGTTGTTTACCAAGCAAAGGTAATACGCAAGGACATTAACACATCCGACACATACGTAGGATTAACTGAGGGAGAATTCAAAACCAGATGGAACAATCACAAGGCTTCTTTCAGATGCAAAAGACTCCGGAACACTACAGAACTCAGCAAACACATTTGGAATCTCAAAGACAATAATGTTGAATATTCAATAACATGGCAAATTCTTGCATCCAGCACACCTTACAACAGTGGTAACAAAAGATGCAACCTATGCTCAAAAGAGAAACTGTTTATCATATACCGTCCAGAGTTGTCATCCCTCAACAAACGCAGCGAAATTGTATCAGCATGCCGTCACAGAAGGAAACACCTCCTAGGTAACACATGAGTCAATCACCACGCCCCCACGCCTGCCTGTACCCACCCGCTCTGTGCCCTATATAAACCATGGTATGTGAATGCTTCCATTAAAATCTCCTGAGGATTGAGGAAACCCCTCATGAAACAGGCCTGTAGAGATGAAATAGTCTTGTGATTTTTTCCCACACATACATTACGCTCTACCACGGTATCGAGCACTATTTTTTGGATAATCTAATTAAGACATATATATATATATAAATATATATATATACACACACACACACATATATATATGTGTGTATATATATATATATATATGTGTGTATATATATATATATATATATATATATATATATATATATATATATATATATATATATATATGTATATGTGTGTGTGTGTATATGTATGTATGTGTGTGTATTAGGGTTGTACGGTATACCGGTATTAGTATAGTACCGCGATACTAATACTAATACTCATATTTGGAGTTTACCGCCCCCTAAGATTTTTTGTTAAAATAAAGACAATAATAAACATTTTTGTGGTCCCCTTTATTTAGAAAAGTAGCGAAATATATTTTGGTACCAGTACCGGTGCCAAACTATTGGTATTGGGACAAAACTAGTGTGTATTTACAGTGGTGGTCAAAAGTGTACGTACACTTGTAAAGAACATCATGTCATGGCTGTCTTGACTTTACAATCATTTCTTATTTTGTTGTGATGTAGTGATTGGAGCACACACTTGTTGCTCACAAAAAACATTCATGAAGTTTGCTTCTTTGATGAATTTATTATGGGTCTACTGAAAATGTGAGGGTCAAAAGTATACATACAGCAATGTTAATATTTGCTTACATGTCCCTTGGCAAGTTGACCTGCAATAAGGCGCTTTTGGTAGCCATCCACAAGCTTCTGCTTGACCACTAAATTGCTGCAGTTCAGCTAAATGTGTTGCTTTTCTGACATGGACTTGTTTCTTCAGCATTGTCCACACCTTTAAGTCAGGACTTTGGGAAGGCCATTCTAAAACCTTCATCCTAGCCTCATTTAGCCATTCCTTTACCACTTTTGAGGTGTGTTTGGGGTCTTTGTCCTGTTGGAACACCCAACTGCGCCCAAGACCCAACCTCCGGGCTGATGATTTTAGCTTGTCCTGAACAATTTGGAGCTAATCCTCCTTTTTCATTGTCCCATTTAAAGCAGCAGTTCCATTGGCAGCAAAACAGGCCCAGAGCATAATACTACCACCACCATGCTTGACGGTAGGCCTGGTGTTCCTGGGATTAAAGGCCTCACCTTTTCTCCTCCAAACATATTGCTGGGTATTGTGGCCAAACAGCTCCATTTTTGTTTCATCCGACCACAGAATTTTCTTCCAGAAGGTCTTATCTTTGTCCATGTGATGTCAGAGGAAACATAAATTGAGCAGGGAAACCTGTGAAACAGGCTGGTAGGGATTATATAGCCTCTAGTTTTTTCCTGACATAACGTATATTCCACTGTACCCCGCTATTGAGCACTGTATTACGGATAAACCACAAAAACCTTGACTCTCTCTCTCTCACTATATATATATATATATATATATATATATATTTAATTTTTTTATTTTTTTTATTTTTTAATTTATTTTTTATGGCAAATACTCAAAAAATGAAGTATTTCTCCCCCCTCTCTCCCCCAAAATATTTCAAAGTGTAATATTTAATGTGAATTAAACGGAGCCTTACATATGTCAATCAATCAATCAATCAATGTTTATTTATATAGCCCTAAATCACAAGTGCCTCAAAGGGCTGCACAAGCCACAACGACATTAATTGTAATTATTTATTTTTTATTTTTTGAGAAATTACAATTTAAAAAAACATTTTGGGATCCAAACAGTTAAAAAATTGGTCATACTTTTATTTTTTTTATTTTTTACTTTGATCCTTAAAGTCTCTGGAGCAGTGTTTGTCACTAGTGGTGTGCTGGCTCCATCTAGTGGTACGCCAAAGAATCACTCCATTAAAGTACAGTGTTTTATTCTCCCATATTCAGTGTTACTGTTCGAACTGTGCCTAATGTCACAGTGGCCAAAAAATATGAACTATACTTGTTAAATACAACCTCTGCCCTGTTTTTAATGAATACTTATGTCTACTACTTTGATGCGGTTCATTACGGTGCTACGTGGAGAGACACGTTACAGAAGCATTGTTCTAGATCAACTTCAGATCTATTGGAAGTTTTTATTATTCTTTCATTTCGTTTTAGTTACTTAGTTTTATGCCTTTTTGGTCAAAGATAAATTAGTTTTTATGGCCAACGCACAAAATATGCAATATTTCCCCAATATTTCATGTGAAATAATTGGAGTCTTAAATATGTCAATAATTCATTACAACATTGATTTTAATCTATTATTATGTTTTGAGCAATGATATACAGGATGAAAAAAAATCACACAAAATTATTTTTTATAAACTTCAATCGTTTCAATATTCTATACCCATATTTTATGCTTTTAAATTGACATATTGTTCGCTGATAATGTCTTTTTTATTTGAGTGAATATTTATTTCAGTACATTTACTGCATTTTACTGTTATTTTTTAAATTTTGTTTTTTTGTTTAATTTTATTTATTTTTTAAATTGTTTTTTACAATTATGTAATACTTTATTTATTTCACGACTTTGTTCCACAATATTTAGTTTTTATTCTAGGAATATTAATGTAGGAATATTATGTAATCTTTTCCCAAACTAATTTTATTCTTTTCAATATTTTATTTTGCATCCTGATATTTTATACTTTTAAAATATATATTTTTTCTGATCATTAATCTGAGACAATGTTCTGACTTTGTGTTCCTAATATTAAAATTTTATTTTAGTAAAATTACTACATTTTTCTCCATTTCTGCTGTTGATTTGTATGTTTTTAATTGATTTTACTGTTTTTATTTAAAATGTTTTTAAATATTTTTTTTTAGGTGTTTCTTTCCATGATTTTTATATTCGTATGTCACAACTTTGTTCCCATGATATTTAGTTTTTATTCTGGGAATATTTTAACTTTTTCCCAACCTCATTTCCCAAAAATTACAACTTTATTCTTTTCAATATCTCATTTTGCGTCCTCATATTTTATGCTTTTAAATGACACATTTGTTCCATAAAAATAACTTTTTTTATCAGCGTTTATGTTCCAAATATTTTGACTTTATTTCAGTACATTTACTGCATTGTTCCCAATGTTACTGTTTATTTTTTAAATTCTGTTTTCTTGTTTAATTTTAAAAAAAAAGAAAAGTTTTATTGTTTTTTTTTAATTATGTAAGAATTTATTTTTGTGATTTTTATATTCTTATGTCACGACTTTGTTCCCACAATATTTTTTTTTGATTCTGGGAACATTAAGTCTTATAATCTTTTCCCAAACAAATTTTCCCAAAATGACAACTTTATTTCTTTCAATATTTTATTTAACATCCCAAATTTTATGCTTTTAAAATGACATATTATTCTAATAATTACTTTTTTTATTTGAGTGAATATTCTGACTTAATGTTCCCAATATTTGGACTTTATTTCAGTACAATCACTGCATTGTTCCCAATTTTACAGTTACTTTTTTTAATTCTATTTATTTTTATTTTATTTTTATTTATTTTTTATTGTTTTTCAAATTTATGTAAGACTTTCTTTATTTCACGACTTTGTTTCTACGATATTTAGTTTTTATTCTGTGAATCTTATAATCTTTTCCCAAACTAATTTAATTATTTTCAATATTTTATTTTGCATCCTGATATTTTATACTTTTAAAATTACATTCTTTTTCTGATAATTAATCTGAGATAATATTTTGACTTATGTTCCTAATATTTAGATTTTATTTTAGTAAAATTACTACATTATTCCCCATTTTTGCTGTAGATTTTTTATTGAGTTTACTGTTTTTATTTAAAATGTTTTCTTTAATTTATTTTGTAGGTATTTCTTCCTGCGATTTTTTAATTTTAATGTCACGACTTTCTTTGTTCCCATGATATTTTGTTTTTATTCTGGGAATATTTTTACTTTTTCCCAACCTCATTTTCCAAAAATGACAACTTTATTCCTTTCAATATTTTATTTAATATTCCAAATTTTACGCTTTTAAAATAACATATTTTTCTAACAATTACGTTTTTATTTGAGTGAATATTCGGACTTAATGTTCCCAATATTTGGACTTTATTTCAGCACAATCACTGCATTGTTCCCAATTGTACTGTTTATTTTTTCATTCTATTTAAGTTTTTTTTTTTTTTTTTTTTTTTAATTATATAAGACTTTCTTTATTCCACGACTTTGTTTCCAAGATATTTTGTTTTTATTCTGGGAATCTTATAATCTTTTCCCAAACAAATTTTATTATTTTCAATATTTAATTTTGCATCCTGATATTTTGTACTTTTAAAATATAACATTTTCTGATAATTAATCTGAGATAATATTCTGACTTTCTGTTCCTAATATTTGATTTGACTGTTTTTATTTAAAATGTTTTTTACATTTATTTAGTAGGTATTTCTTCCTGTGATTTTTATATTCTTATGTTACGACTTTGTTCCCATGATATTTTGTTTTTATTCTGGGAATATTTTAACTTTTTCCCAACCTCATTTTCCAAAAATTAGAACTTTATTCCTTTCAATATTTTATTTAATATTCCATATTCTATGCTTTCAAAATGACTTATTTTTCTAATAATTACTTTTTTATTTGAGTGAATATTCAGACTTAATGTTCCCAATATTTGGACTTTATTTCATCATTCCCAATTTTACTGTTTATTTTTTAATTCTATTTTCTTGTTTATTTATTAATATATTTATTTTTTATAGTTTTTTTAAATTATGTAAGACTTTCTTTATTTCACGACTTTGTTCCCACAATATTTTGTTTTTATTCTGGGGATATTTTAACGTTTTCCCAACCTCATTTTACTAAAATTACAACTTTATTCCTTTCATTTTTTTAATGTAATATTCCTTATTTTATGCTTTTAAAATTTCTTATTTTTTTCTAATAATTAGTTTTTTATTTTGGTGAATATTCGGACATAATGTTCCCAATATTTGGACTTTATTTCATCATTCCCAATTTTACTGTTTATTTTTTAATTCTATTTTCTTGTTTATTTATTAATATATTTATTTTTTAATAGTTTTTTAAAATTATGTAAGACTTTCTTTATTTCACGACTTTGTTCCCACAATATTTTGTTTTTATTCTGGGGATATTTTAACTTTTTCCCAACCTCATTTTACTAAAATTACAACTTAATTCCTTTCATTTTTTTAATGTAATATTCCTTATTTTATGCTTTTAAAATTACTTATTTTTTCTAATAATTAGCTTTTTATTTTAGTGAATATTCGGACATAATGTTCCCAATATTTGGACTTTATTTCATTGTTCCCAATTTTACGGTTTATTTTTTAATTCTATTTTCTTGTTTATTTTTATTTAAAAAAGTCACTTGTTTTTTAAAATTATGTAAGACTTTCTTTATTTCACGACTTTGTTCCCACGATATTTTGTTTTTATTTTGGGAATATTTTAACGTTTTTCCCAACCTCATTTTCCAAAATTTGCAACTTTATTCCTTTCAATATTTTATTTAATATTCCATATTTTATGCTTTTAAAATGACTTATTCTTCTAATAATTACTTTTCTATTTGAGTGAATATTCGGACTTTATGTTCCCAATATTTAGACTTAGACTTAGACAAACTTTAATGATCCACAAGGGAAATTGTTCAACATATTTGGACCTTATTTCATTGTTCCCAATTTTACAGTTTATTTTTTTTATTCTATTTTTATTTTTTTATTGTTTTTTTTAGAATGATGTAAGACTTTCTTTACTTCACGACTTTGTTTCCACGATATTTTGTTTTTATTCTGAGAACATTTTAACTTTTTCCCAACCTAATTTTCCAAAAAATTACAATTTTATTCTTGTCATTATTTTATTTTGCATCCTCATATTTTATGCTTTTAAGTGTGAATGTTGTCTGTCTATCTGTGTTGGCCCTGCGATGAGGTGGCGACTTGTCCAGGGTGTACCCCGCCTTCCGCCCGATTGTAGCTGAGATAGGCTCCAGCGCCCCCCGCGACCTCGAAGGGAATAAGCGGTAGAAAATGGATGGATGACACATTTGTTCCATGAAACTAACTTTTTATCAACGTTTATGTTCCCAATATTTGGACTTTATTTCAGTACATTTACTGCATTGTTGCCATTTTTACACTTGATTTTTTATTTTGACTATTTATTTCATTGAGTGTATTATTTTGAAGGAGTTGTGGTCTTCTCGCTCACATCTCCCTCTCTCTCTCCCTGCCCAGGGTGGAGGAGGGGCCCGGGGCCAGGGGACAATGGCTGCCATGACGACGGTGCCCGGCTACAGCCCCTCGCTGTGGGTGAGAGTGTGTCACGCCCTCCCCCGGCTGGACCTGGCCATGCAGATGAGGGACAACGTCTTTGCCCCCGACAGCTGGGAGTACCAGCAGGTGAGGCTCACCTGAACGCAACTGGTGCCTTCAGGGGGAAGGACTTCGCCTTAAGAGCTTCCCTGGACACGGGGTGGAGGGCCCGATGAGAGAGAAGTGTGAGGGGCACAAGAGGGAGGCAAATGGGGCCACAGCAAAAGACAAAGGAGGCTGCTGCAAGTGCCCAGAGAAGGGAAGTGCAGAGGGAATGACTAATGCGGAGGAAGGGAGGGGAGAGGTCCGGGGCTGGGGGGCTGGGGGGGCTCACAACGAGTCAGCCATCAGTGAGCGAGAGTCGCAGTCTCCGGAGCTAAGTAGGTCACACATTTATTAATAGAGATGCAGCGGTGGGGAAAGATAGAGAGAAATGAGAGTGAGGGGGTGAGAGAGAGAGAGAGGGAGAGAGAGAGAAATGAGAGTGAGGGGGTGAGAGAGAGAGGGAGAGAGAGAGAGAGAGAAATGAGAGTGAGGGGGTGAGAGAGACAGACAGATGGATGAAAGATAAAGTGAAAAAAGATGAAAAAATGCATTTCAGTAATGTTTGACTTTATGACACTGATCACATGTTTAATATGTCTTACTGACATCATCCTCTCTCTGATATCTGACTGGCATATATATACATACTGTATATATATATATATATATATATATATATATATATATATATATATATATATATATATATATATATATATATATATATATATATATATATATATATATATATATATATATATATATACATACATATATATATACACATATATACATATGTACATATATATATATACAAATATATATATATATATATATTCATATATACACACACATAAATACATGTATATACAAACCCTGTTTCCATATGAGTTGGGAAATTGTGTTAGATGTAAATATAAACAGAATACAATGATTTGCAAATCCTTTTCAAGCCATATTCAGTTGAATATGCTACAAAGACAACATATTTGATGTTCATGTTGATGTAACACGTGGCTTGGCATTGTCTTGCTGAAATAAGCAGGGGCGTCCATGGTAACGTTGCTTGGATGGCAACATATGTTGCTCCAAAAGCTGTATGTACCTTTCAGCATTAATGGTGCCTTCACAGTTGTGTAAGTTACCCATGTCTTGGCCACTAATACACCCCCATACCATCACACATGCTGCCTTTTACACTTTTCAACAAATCCGGATGGTTCTTTTCCTCTTTGGTCCGGAGGACACGACGTCCACAGTTTCCAAAAACAATTTGAAATGTGGACTCGTCAGACCACAGAACACTTTTCCACTTTGTATCAGTCCATCTTAGATGAGCTCAGGCCCAGCGAAGCCGACGGCGTTTCTGGGTGTTGTTGATAAACGGTTTTCGCCTTGTATAGGAGAGTTTTAACTTGCACTTACAGATGTAGCGACCAACTGTAGTTACTGACAGTGGGTTTCTGAAGTGTTCCTGAGCCCACGTGGTGATATCCTTTACACACTGATGTCGCTTGTTGATGCAGTACAGCCTGAGGGATGGAAGGTCACGGGCTTAGCTGCTTACGTGCAGTGATTTCTCCAGACTCTCTGAACCCTTTGATGATATTACGGAGCGTAGATGGTTAAATCCCTAAATTCCTTGCAATAGCTGCTTGAGAAAGGTTTTTCTTAAACTGTTCAACAATTTGCTCAGGCATTTGTTGACAAAGTGGTGACCCTCGCCCCATCCTTGTTTGTGAATGACTGAGCATTTCATGGAATCTACTTTTATACCCAATCATGGCACCCACCTGTTCCCAATTAGCCTGCACACCTGTGGGATGTTCCAAATAAGTGTTTGATGAGCATTCCTCAACTTTATCAGTATTTATTGCCACCTTTCCCAACTTCTTTGTCACGTGTTGCTGGCATACAATTCTAAAGTTAATGATTATTTGCACAAAATAAAATGTTCATCAGTTTGATCATCAAATATGTTGTCTTTGTAGCATATTCAACTGAATATGGCTTGAAAATGATTTGCAAATCATTGTATTCTGTTTATGTTTACATCTAACACAATTTCCCAACTCATATGGAAACGGGGTTTGTATATATACATACATATAAGTATATATATGTATACATACACACATATATTTACATACATATATATATATATATATATATATATATATATATATATATATATATATATATATATATATATATATATATATATATATATATATATATATATATATATATATATATATACGTATATATGTATATATATATTTTTATATATATATATATATATATATATATATATATATATATATATATATATATACATATATATACACACTCAAGCTTTCGTGCTTTTGAATCCATGCATCACAGTAATAAAATATTCATGAATAAAATCACATTACAGCATACAGTACTTTAGTGAGTACTTTACTTAGTACTCCCAGATGCTAAAATTCCGTATTAAAATATATTCATCATTTCTCAAATATATTCTTGTATTTACAACTTCAGTGATGTCTTATTTTTATTTAAAAAAATGAAGGAAAGTCTTGTGCTCTCTGTCCTCAGACCCTGCTGGTCCTGTCCAGCGTGTCGGCCGTGGCCCTGGTGGTCTCCCTCCTGGTGGTCCTGTCCTTCCTCATCCATTACTGCTGCTGTCACCGTGGCGACCGCGGCGACGGCTCGGAGGAGGAGGAGGAGGACGAGGACGGCAGCACGGGTCACGGCTACAGCGGCAAGAAGGGCCGAGGGATCTGCTGCGTCACCTGGGTCGCCGTGGCCGCCGTCACGCTCTGCTGGTGAGCACCTGACCCTTCCCACACACCGCTGCCATGGCAACCGACCATGGAATATCCACATGGTTGGCGTGCGTGTGGGGAAATAAACTTATGTTCATCCAGGCACGCCGGCTTCAAGTCGGCTACTTTTGGCTGATTAAAATACAATTTAGTGAGTTCTTTATTTCTTTTGAAAGAAGTCATCGTGAAATTCAAGCAAGCGGCAACTGAAAAATAAATAAATAAAATATTTCACATATGTAGTAGGTGTACCTAATGAAGTGTCACGTACCAAATATGACATTTCATTCATTCATGCTATTTGCTGCTGCTTACACAAATAGATATGTTTATTACATATGTAATAATATTAATTAATTTAATAATATATATGTATAATATATATGTATAATATATATTAAATATTGATACATTTAAATTAAATGCTATTTAGTACTACTTAGACAAATATATTTTTAAATATAATAATATATATGTATATTAAATATTAAATAATAATACATTCAAATTAAATGCTGTTGGGTGCTACTTACACAAATATATAAATTTTAATTTAATAAAATATATGTATATTATATACAACAATATTTTCTATTTAATAAAAAAATATGTATATCATATAAGATAATATTTTAATGTAATAGATATATATATATTATACATGTAATATGTTTTTGAATGTAAGAATATATATGTATTTTATATATAATAATATTTTTAATTTAATAATAGATATGTATATTATATATATAATACTTTTTAATTTAATAATAGATATGTATACTATATATATATGACAGTATTTTTTTAATTCAACAATACACATGTATAATATATATTAAATAGTAATACATTTAAATTAAATGCTATTTGGTGCTACTTACACAAATATATTTTTAATTTAAGAATAGATATGTATATTACATATATAATAATATTTTTTAAATTGAATAATATATATATATGTATAATATGTATTAAATATTAATACATTTAAATTAAATGCTCTTTGGTGCTACTTACACAAATATATTTTAACTTAATAATAGATGTGTATACTATATATGTATAATAATATTTTTAAATGTAATAATACATATGTATAATACATATTACGTAATTATACATTCAAATTAAATTCTATTTGGTGCTACTAACACAAATATATTTTCATTTAATAATAGATATGTATAATATATATTTAAAAAATGTTTAATTTAATAATATGTATATTATATATAATAATATTTTTATTTTAAAATAGATATGTTTAAGTTTAATATTTTTTAATGTAATAGATATTTATATTATACATATGATATATTTTTTATTTAAGAATAGATATGTATAATATATATATATATATATTATCATATTATTTTATTTAATAATAGATATGTATATTATATATATAATATTTTATAATTTATCAATAGGTATGTAAACTATATACCTGTATATATTATTTTTTTAATTTTTTAATTTTAAATAAATAAAAGATATCAATCAATCAAAGTGTATTTATATAGCCCTAAATCATGAGTGTCTCAAAGGGCTGCACAAGCCACAACAGCATCCTCAGCTCAGATCCCATGACTTTAATACACATGTGTAATATATATTAAATAATAATACATTCAAATTAAATGCTATTTGGTGCTACTTAAATAAATATATTTTTATTTTGATAATAGATACGTATAATATATATAATAATATTTTTGAATGTAATAATAGTTATGTATATTATATATAACAATATGTTTAATTTAATAATATATATATATGTATATTATACATATGATATTTTTGTAATTCAATAATAGATATGTATATTCTATATAACAATATTTAAATATTCTGTGCAGAAAAATTCAGTGTTAAAAAATTCAGTGCAGAAAAATTCAATATAAAGATGTTTACTGTGAAAAGTTTAGTGTAAAGAAATTCAGTGTAAAAAATTCAGTGCAGAAAAAAGCAGTGTAAAAAATGTTGTGTAAAAATGCAGTGTAAAGAAACTCTGTGTAAAGATATTCAGTGTAAAAATGTCAATGTAAAAAAATTCAGTGTATAAAAATGATTGCAGAAAAATTCAGTGCAGAAATATTGGTTCGTTAAAAAAGCAGTCAATATTGATTTATTTTACACTGAATCTTTTCACATTTGTCTATGTGTGATGAGGTGGTGAGTTGTGCTCGCACATTTCCATTTCATCAAACCGTCAGCATAATTCAACGTAAAAAAAATAAAATAAATCAGTTTGAACGCCAAAAAATCGGTTGCATAAATTCAGTGTAAACTTGACACAAGTGGTATAAACATTTAAAAAAAGGTGTTGTTGAATCAGCGTGTTGACGCCCCCTCCCCCGCTCTGTCATCTGGGTCACCTACTTATGCGGGAGGTTGGTACTTATACGGGGGATTGGGTCAAAGCGTTTGTCTGCTGGCAGGAGATTTGCTGAACATCTGCTTCATCGCAATATTGCCATCCCAGAATGAGCGGTTGCTATGGTTACAGAGACTGTCTCCGTGCCCCGTGGCTGTCCCACAAACGTGAACACGCCTCACACTTGTGCCTCTTTTTCCGCCCTCTCCTCTTTTGCAGTGTTGCCATCGGCGTCGGTTTCTATGGCAACAGCGAGGCTAATGATGGGATGTATCAGCTGACCTCGTCTCTTCTCACCGCCAATTACACGCTGGCCTCCATCGACTTGCTGGTGAGTGCCACGTGTGTGTGCGTGTGTGTGCGTGCGTGTGTGTGTGTGTGTGTGTGTGTGTGTGTGTGTGTGTGTGTGTGTGAGAGATTGATTGCCCCCCCCCCCCGCCCCCCCGGTCAGACAGTGGTTTGTGTGTCACGCTGATAATTGTCCTTCTTCTAAAGCACTCTGTTGATGTAACAGCTCAGTCCAATAAAAGCAATATGGCCGACATTACTGTACTACAATATGGCCGACATTACTGTACAACAATATGGCCGACATTACTGTACTGCAATATGGCCAACATTACTGCACTACAATATGGCCGACATTACAGTACTACAATATGGCCGACATTACTGTACTACAATATGGCCGACATTACTGTACTACAATATGGCCGACATTACTGTACTACAATATGGCCGACATTACTGTACTACAATATATGGCCGACATTACTATACTACAATATGGCCGACATTACTGTACTACAATATGGCCGACATTACTGTACTACAATATGGCCGACATTACTGTACTACAATATATGGCCGACATTACTGTACTACAATATGGCCGACATTACTGTACTACAATATATGGCTGACATTACTATACTACAATATGGCCGACATTACTGTACTTCAATATATGGCCGACATTACTGTACTACAATATATGGCCGACATTACTGTACTACAATATGGCCGACATTACTGTACTACAATATGGCAGACATTGCTGTACTACAATATGGCCGACATTACTGTACTACAGTATATGGCCGACATTACTGTACTACAATATATGGCCGACATTACTGTACTTCAATATGGCCGACATTACTGTACTACAATATGGCCGACATTACTGTACTACAATATGGCAGACAATACTGTACTACAATATGGCCGACATTACTGTGCTACAATATAACTTGGTACTTGACATATGATATTTGTTAGCATGCTAACTTTTTGGGCTAATTTTACAACAGTATACCCCGTTCACACCTAAAACGGTTCTACGCCAAAATCTCTCTAAACTTATTCTTCTTATTCCCTCATTTTAAAATTAGCATGCTATCATTAGCATGCTAATTTTTTTTTTGGTGCTAATTTTGCAAACGTTTACCCCAGGGTCATATAACTTGGTATGTGACATACGCTCTGAGTATGCTAACATTAGCATGCTAACTTTTTTTTGGTGCTAATTTTGCAAACGTTTACCCCAGAGTCATATAACTTGGTACGTGACATACGCTCTTAGTATGCTAACATTAGCATGCTAACTTTTTTTTGGTGCTAACTTTGCAAACAATTACCCCAGAGTCATATAACTTGGTACGTGATATACGCTCTTAGTATGCTATTATTAGCATGCTAACTTTTTTTTGGTGCTAATTTTGCAAACGTTTACCCCAGTGTCATATAACTTGGTACGTGACATACGCTCTGAGTATGCTAACATTAGCATGCTAACTTGTTTTTGGTGCTAATTTTGCAAACGTTTACCCCAGAGTCATATAACTTGATACGTGACATACGCTCTTAGTATGCTAACATTAGCATGCTAACGTTTTTTTGTTGCTAATTTTGCAAATGATTACCCCAGAGTCATATAACTTGGTACGTGACATACGCTCTGAGTATGCTAACATTAGCATGCTAACTTTTTTTTGTGCTAATTTTGCAAACGTTTACCCCAGTCATATAACTTGGTACGTGACATACGCTCTGAGTATGCTAACATTAGCATGCTAACTTTTTTTTGTGCTAATTTTGCAAACGTTTACCCCAGTCATATAACTTGGTATGTGACATACGCTCTGAGTATGCTAACATTAGCATGCTTACTTTTTTTTGGTGCTAATTTTGCAAACGTTTACCCCAGTCATATAACTTGGTATGTGACATACGCTCTGAGTATGCTAACATTAGCATGCTAACTTTTTTTTGGTGCTAATTTTGCAAACGTTTACCCCAGAGTCATATAACTTGGTACGTGACATACGCTCTTAGTATGCTAACATTAGCATGCTAACTTTTTTTTGGTGCTAACTTTGCAAACAATTACCCCAGAGTCATATAACTTGGTACGTGACATACGCTCTTAGTATGCTATTATTAGCATGCTAACTTTTTTTTGGTGCTAATTTTGCAAACGTTTACCCCAGTGTCATATAACTTGGTACGTGACATACGCTCTGAGTATGCTAACATTAGAATGCTAACTTTTTTTGGGTGCTAATTTTGCAAACGTTTACCCCAGAGTCATATAACTTGGTACGTGACATACGCTCTGAGTATGCTAACATTAGCATGCTAACTTTTTTTTGTGCTAATTTTGCAAACGTTTACCCCAGAGTCATATAACTTGGTACGTGACATACGCTCTGAGTATGCTAACATTAGCATGCTAACTTTTTTTTGGTGCTAATTTTGCAAACGTTTACCCCAGAGTCATATAACTTGGTACGTGACATACGCTCTGAGTATGCTAACATTAGCATGCTTACTTTTTTTGGTGCTATTTTTTCAAACGATTACCCCAGGGTCATATAACTTGGTACGTAACATACACTCTGAGTATGCTATCATTAGCATGCTAACTTGTTTTTTGGTGCTAATTTTCCAAACGTTTACCCCAGAGTCATACAACTTGGTACGTGACATACGCTCTGAGTATGCTAACATTAGCATGCTAACTTTTTTTTGGTGCTATTTTTTCAAACGATTACCCCGGAGTCATATAACTTGGTATGTGACATACACTCTGAGTATGCTAACATTAGCATGCTAACTTTTTTTTGGTGCTAATTTTGCAAACGTTTACCCCAGAGTCATATAACTTGGTACGTGACATACGCTCTGAGTATGCTAACATTAGCATGCTAACTTTTTTTGGTGCTATTTTTTCAAACGATTACCCCAGGGTCATATAACTTGGTACGTAACATACACTCTGAGTATGCTATCATTAGCATGCTAACTTGTTTTTTGGTGCTAATTTTCCAAACGTTTACCCCAGAGTCATACAACTTGGTACGTGACATACGCTCTGAGTATGCTAACATTAGCATGCTAACTTTTTTTTGGTGCTATTTTTTCAAACGATTACCCCGGAGTCATATAACTTGGTATGTGACATACACTCTGAGTATGCTAACATTAGCATGCTAACTTGTTTTTTGGTGCTAATTTTCCAAACGTTTACCCCAGAGTCATATAACTTGGTAAGTGACATATGCTCTGAGTATGATAACATTAGCATGCTAACTTTTTCCCGCCAATTTTGCCGTGGTACACCTCAGAGTCATATAACTTAGTACTTGGCACATGCTAACTCTAAGCATACTAATGTTAGCATACTAACATTGACATGCTAACTTTTTTTTTTTTTTTTTGCCACACCAGATGTTTGATAGTAACGTGCGTCTTAATTGTAGTTTTCATGAACAAATTTGGAGGTGTTGAAATTGCCGTGTAAAATTGCTAATGCTAATCGGTAGCATGTCAATGGTATATCCCATGTAAATTAGCATGGAGCTAGCGCATTTGGAAAAAAACGTCCTTTTTCCAGTCCGGCCTTAGTTAGTGTAGAAGCTCAGTGCGAGTGTTGAGGTTTCCTTGAGTGCCCACAGTCCTGACGTCCTGGGTGGTCCCCAGATCTCGGACACCATCAACGGGCTGCAGCTGTCGGTGTCGGGGCCCCTGAGCACCATGGAGGAGATGTTCACGGGCAGCAAGCCCTTCCTGGTGTCCACACGGAACTGCCGCAGGTTGTCCGACAACGTGATCAGCCTCCTGTCCTCCGTCTCGCTGGCCCGCCCCGGCTGGGACGCGGGACTGAGCAACGACAGCGGCGTCAGCGGGGCCTCCATCATACCGCTCACCCCCGTGCCGCCCTCCGTGGCCCCCACCGTGGGGCCCGCCGCCGGCTTGCTGCCGGGGCCCTTCTCACCTGGCTGGGCGGCCAACACGCTGATGGTGAACGAGGACTACAGGTGAGGAGGCTCACGTGCGGATGATTTTATTCTATTACAACAAAATGCATATTTTATTATGTTAGAATAACATGTGTATTATTTTATTATATTAAAATGAAATGCATATCATGTTATTATAATAGAATAAAACACATATTTTATTATATTAAAATAAAATGCATATTATTTTATTATGTTAGAATAAAATGCATATTATTTTACGATATTTGAACAAAACACAAACTATTTTATTATATCAGAACACAATGCATATTATTTCATTATATTGAAATAAAATGCATATATTTTATTGTATTAGAATAAAATGCATATTATTTTATTAAATTAGAATAAAATCCGTATTATTTTACTATTTTAAATCATATTATTTTATTATATTAGAATAAAATGCATATTATTTTATTATATTTAAATGAAATGCATATTATGTTATTACAATAGAATAAAACGCATATTATTTTATTATATTCAACTAAAATGCTTATTATTTTATTATATTAAAATAAAATGCATACTATTATATTATATTAAAATAAAATGAATATTATTTTATTGAATTAGAATAAAATGCATATTATTTTATTATATTAAAAATAAAATGCATATTTTATTATATCAGAATAAAGACCATATTATAGTATGATATTAGAACAAAACGCAAATTATTTTATTATATAAGAACACAATGAATATTATTTTATTGTATTTTAAAAAATGCATATATTTTATTATATTAGAATAAAATGCATATTATTTTATTAAATTAGAATAAAATGCATTTTATTTTAGAATAAAATGCATATTATTTTATTATATACAATAAAATGCATATATTTTATCATATTCAAATAAAACATATTCTTTTATGATATTACAATAAAATGCATACTATTTTATTATATTAGAATAAAATGCAAATTTTATTATATTAGAACAAAATCGAATTATTATATTAGAAAAACACATATTCTATTATATTAGAATCAAACACATATTATTGTATTATATTAGAAAAATGCATATTATTTTATTATATTAAAATAAAATGCACAATATTTTAATATATTAGAATAAAATGCATATTATTTTATTGTATTCAAATAAAATGCATATTATTATATTAGAATAAAATACATAGTATTTTATTATTGTGTTATATTTGAATAAAATGCATATTATTTTATTATATTAGAATAAAACACATGTTATTTTTGTTATATTACAATAAAATGCATATTATTTTATTATATTAGAATAAAACGCATATTTTATTATATTAGAATAAAATGCATAATATTTTATTATATTAAAATAAAATGCATATTATTTTATAATAATAATAGAATAAAATGCATGAAATATTATATGCATTATATATGCATTTTATTATATTACAATAAAATGCATATTATTTTATTATATTAGAATACAATGCATATTATTTTTTATATTAGAATACATTGCATATTATTTTATTACATTAGAATAAAACAAAAAATATTTTATTATCTTAGAATAAAATAAATATTATTTTAGTATATTAGAATAAAACGCATAATATTTTATTATATTAGAATACAATGCATATTAATTTATTATATTAGAATAAAATGCATATTATTTTATTACATTAGAGTAAAATGCATATTATATTAGAACAAAATGCATATTTTAATTATATTATATTAGAATAAAATGCATATTATTTTATTTAATTAAAACAAAACGCATAGTATTTTACTATATTAGAATAAAACACATACTTTTTAATTTTATTAGAACAAAATGCATATTATATTAGATTAAAATGCATATTATTGTATTATGTTAGAATAAAATGCATATTATGTTATTATATTAGAACGAAATGCATATCCATCCATCCATCCATTGTCTACTGCTTGTCCCTTATCATTTTCTTATATTAGAATAAAATAAAATGCATATTATTTATTATATTAGAATGAAACGTATATATTTTATTATATTGGAATAAAACACATATTTTATTATATAAAAATAAAATGCATATTATTTTATTTTATTAGAAAAAAACACATATTATTTTATTATATTAAAATAAAACACATTATTTTATTATATTACAATAAAACGCATATTATTTTATTGTATTAGAATAAAATGCATACTATATTATATTAGAAGAAAATGCATATTATTCTATTATAACAGAATAAAAACGCATATTATTTTATTATGGTGACTTGTCCAGGGTGTACCCCGCCTTCCGCCCGAATGTAGCTGAGATAGGCTCCAGCACCCCTGGCGACCCCAAAAGGGACAAGTGGTAGAAAATGGATGGATTATTTTATTATCCATCCATCCATTTTCTACCGCTTGTCCGAAAAAAAAAGCATATTATTTTATTAAACACATATTATTATTTTGTAGTATAATAAGATGTATGTTATTATGTTAGAATACAACGCATATTATTTAAGTGCATTAGAATAAAACGCATATTATTGTATTATATTAGAATAAAATGCATATTATTTCATTATATTAGAATAAAATGCATATTATTCTATTATATTAGAATAAAATGCATTTTATTATATTGTATTAGAATAAAATGCATATTATTATATTACATTGTATAATGATAAAATACATATTATTATATTATAATAAAATTAATTTTGTTATTCAATATCATATAATAAAATGAATATTATTATAATATAATAAAATGCATATTACTATATACTATTATAATTAATTGCATTGTATAATATACCATTATATTATAATAAAATGAATATTATTATATTTGCTGCTCTTTTAATGTCTGGAGGATTTTTGTACGCTCGTGCTTGTGCGTCTGCTGCATTCCTGTCCTGGTTTGATATGATGCACTTTCTTTGGAAATATTGGGAAACAATAGTTGTTCTTCTCTTTTATGACTTGGCAGATTCTTTTATTTTTCCAAAATCTGGATTCGTTCAACACAAATATTTACAAGCACTCAAGATGAACATTTCTCCAACTTGCTCTGTGGCATTATGGCAAAGTAAAATTTTGAACATTATATATACAGTACATATATACATACATGTATATGTATTTACAAAAGCCAAAAGCAGTGAAGTTGCCATGCTGTGTAAATGGTAAAGGCTTGATGTACAGCTCAAGTTGTTCAACAGTCTCCCTTCTCATATTTTAGCCTTCACACATTTTCAATGTCTGGACTACAGGCAGGCCAGTCTAGTACCCGCACTCTTTTACTATGAAGCCACGCTGTTGTAACACGTGGCTTGGCATCGTCTTGCTGAAATAAGCAGGGGCGTCCATTATAACGTTGCTTGGATGGCAACATATGTTGCTCCAAAAGCTGTATGTACCTTTCAGCATTAATGGTGCCTTCACAGATGTGTAAGTTACCCATGTCTTGGGCACTAATACACCCCCATACCATCACACATGCTGGCTTTTACACTTTCACCCTAGAAAGGTCCGGATGGTTCTTTGTTCCGGAGGACACAACGTCCACAGTTTCCAAAAACAATTTGAAATGTGGACTCGTCAGACCACAGAACACTTTTCCACTTTGCATCAGTCCATCTTAGATGAGCTCGGGCCCAGCTAAACGTTTCTGGGTGTTGTTGATAAATGGCTGTGGCTTTGCATAGTAGAGTTTTAACTTGCACTTACAGATGTAGTGATCAACTGTAGTTACTGACAGTGCTTTTCTGAAGTGTTCCTGAGCCCATGTGGTGATATCCTTTACACACTGATGTGGCTTTTTGATGCAGTACCAAGGTGCGTAATATCATGGCTTACGTGCAGTGATTTCTCCAGATTCTCTGATCCCTTTGATGATATTACGGAGCGTAGATGGTGAAATCCCTAAATTCCTTGTTGAGAAATGTTGTTCTTAAACAATTTGCTCAGGCATTTGTTGACAAAGTGGTGACCCTCGCCCCGTCCTTGTTTGTGAACCACTGAGCATTTCATGGAAGCTGCTTTTATACCCAATCATGGCACCCACCTGTTCCCAATTAGCCTGTTCACCTGGGGGATGTTCCAAATAAGTATTTGATGAGCATTCCTCAACTTTCTCACTCTTTTTTGCCACTTGTGCCAGCTTTTTTCAAACATGTTGCAGGCATCAAATTCCAAATGAGCTAATTGCAAAAAATAACAAAGTTTTCCAGTTCGAACATGAAATATCTTGTCTTTGCAGTCTATTCAATTGAATATAAGTTGAAAAGGATTTGTTGTATTCTCTTTTTATTTACCATTTACACAACGTGACAACTTCACTGCTTTTGGGGTTTGTATATACATACATATATGTAAGTATATACATACATATATATATATATATAAATAAATTGATATACATACATGTATGTATATAAAAACGCATCATAACGACATCAAAGCTCACATTTATTTTCATTTACTTATTTATTTTTTTAAAAAGTCATCATAACGTTATCAAAGCTCAAATTTACATTTTATTTATTTATTTTTATTCCTTAATTTATAAGAATGGACGCGATATCGTCATAAAAGCTCACATTTATTTTTTTATTAATATGTTTAAGAAAAACACATCAAAATCTCACTACAGTTCACATTTATTTACATATTTCATTTAGTTATTTATCTAAAATAAATAATAAAAAACATCAAAGCTTACATTTATTTATTGTAATTCATTTACAAAGCTCACATTTTATTTTCATTTCTTATTTATTAAAAAAACAGTCATCTTAACGTTATCAAAGCTCAAATGTACATTTTATTTATTTGTATTCATTAATTTAAAAAATAGACGTGATATCGTCATCAAAGCTCACATTTATTTTTTTATTAATTTATTTAAGAAAAACACATCAAAATCTCATCAAAGCTCCCATTTATTTATTCATTTATTATAATTAATTTATTAAAAACAAAACTGATAATAAAAAACAGATATCAAAGTTATCAAAGCTCACATTTATTTTTATTTATTTATTTTTATTTATTTTAAAAAAACAGTCATAATCTTATCAAAGCTCACGTTTACATTTTATTTATTTATTTGTATTTATTAATTAAAAAATAGATAATTTATTTATATATATATATATATATATATATATATATATATATATATATATATATATATATATATATATATATATATATATATATAAATAAACAGTCATCATAACCTTATCAAAGCTCAGGTTTACATTTTATTTATTTATTTGTATTTATTATTTAAAAAAATAGACGTCATATCGTCATCAAAGCTCACATTTATTTTTGTATTAATTTATTTAACAAAAACACATCAAAATCTCATCAAAGTTCACATTTATTAACATATTTTTAGATATTTATTTTTTTATTTTTTAATTAAAAAAAGACATCAAAGCTCACATTTATTTATCGTAATTAATTTACTTCTACAAAAACGCATCATGACGTCATCAAAGCTCAAATTGTATTTATTTTCTTCATTAATTTAAAAAATAGTCATCAATGCTCACATTCATTTTTAAAAATGCATTTATTTAATAAAAACACATTAAAAAAATCTCACCAAAGCTCACATTTATTTACATATTTTATTTAGATATTTATTAAAAATAAAAAAAATAAAAAAAGACATCAAAGCTCACATTTATTTATTGTAATTCATTTAAAAAAATCAGAGGTTATATTTATTTTTTGGAATGGATTAAAGAATGGTTCCAAAGAAGAATGGCGATTAATTGGTTCCGTGTCTCTGCAGGTGGTTGTATTAATTGGTTCCGTGTCTTACAGGTGGTTGTATTAATTGGTTCTGTGTCTTACAGGTGGTTGTATTAATTGGTTCCGTGTCTTACAGGTGGTTGTATTAATTGGTTCCGTGTCTTACAGGTGGTTGTATTAATTGGTTCCGTGTCTTACAGGTGGTTGTATTAATTGGTTCCGTGTCTTACAGGTGGTTGTATTAATTGGTTCCGTGTCTTACAGGTGGTTGTCCTACGTGCTGCTGCTGCTGCTCGACCTCATCGTCTGCTTCTTCATCCTGCTGGGACTGGCCAAGCAAGCGCGATGGCTGCTCATCCTGTGCGTAAACGTGCACACACACACACACACACACACACACACACACACACACACACACACACACACACACACACACACACACACACACACACACGCACACACACACACACACACACACGCGCGCGCGCTTTGGCGTCTTTACGCACGACCTTCTTGACGCTAACCCCCCCTCCCCCCCGCAGGATGACGGTGCTGGCCTGGCTGGCTCTCTTCCTGAGCTGGGGCTCCCTGGGGCTGGAGACCGGCTCCGTGGTGGTGAGTGCACCCGCTCCAGGCGGCACATAGCCGGGAGGGAAGCCCTCCGTGTGGGCCCCGCCCCCTCCCCTGTTGTGCCCCACTGCGGGGATGGCGAGGGGCCCGCACGCACACACACACACACACACACACACACACACACACACACACACACACACACACACACACACACACACACACACACACACACACACAAACAAAAAGAGAGGAAAATGGGGCCGAGATGAAAAATTAAAGGCGTGCGTGCACGAGTGTGATGGCGTACATCGTGTGCGTGTGTGTGTGTGTGTGTGTGTGTGTGTGTGTGTGTGTGTGTGTGTGTGTGTGTGTGTGTGTGTGTGTGTGTGTGTGTGTGTGTGTGTGTGTGTCTGCCGGGAAGATGATGAAGAGGAAGAAGAAGAAGAGTGACGATGAACCACAAAGATGGCGGCAGAAGAAAACGTAGAAGGAGAAGAAGGAGGAGAAGGAGAAGGAGAATAAGTACAAGGAGAAGGAGGAGAAGTACAAATAGAAGGAGAGGATGGAAGAGAAGGAGAATAAGTACAAGGAGACGGAGAAGGAGGAGAAGAAAGAGAAGGAGAATAAATACAAGGAGACGGAGAAGGAGGAGAAGAAAGAGAAGGAGAATAAGTACAAGGAGAAGGAGAAGCAGAAGGAAAAGAAGGAGGGGGAAAGGAGGAGAAGAAAGAGAAGGAGAAGGAGAAGAAAAAGAAAAAGAAGAGATGATCACTCAGTGTGAAGAGACCAAATAGTGACCCCTTCTCTGCCAAATAGTGACCCCTTCTCTGCCAAATAGTGACCCTTCTCTGCCAAATAGTGACCCCTTCTCTGCCAAATAATGACCCTTCTCTGCCAAATAGTGACCCCTTCTCTGCCAAATAGTGACCCTTCGCTGCCAAATAGTGACCCCTTCTCTGCCAAATAGTGACCCCTTCTCTGCCAAATAGTGACCAGTTCTCTGCCAAATAGTGGCCGCTTCTCTGCCAAATAGTGACCCCTTCTCTACCAAATAGTGACCGCTTCTCTGCCAAATACTGACCCCTTCTCTGCCAAATACTGACCACTTCTCTGCCAAATAGTGACCCCTTCTCTGCCGAATAGTGACCGCTTCTGTGCCAAATACTGACCGCTTCTCTGCCAAATAGTGACCCCTTCTCTGCCAAATAGTGACCCCTTCTCTACCAAATAGTGACCGCTTCTCTGCCAAATACTGACCGCTTCTCTGCCAAATAGTGACCCCTTCTCTGCCAAATAGTGACCCCTTCTCTACCAAATAGTGACCCCTTCTCTGCCAAATAGTGACCCCTTCTCTGCCAAATAGTGACCGCTTCTCTGCCAAATAGTGGCCGCTTCGCTGCCAAATAGTGACCGCTTCTCTGTCAAATACTGACCGCTTCTCTGCCAAATAGTGACCGCTTCTCTGCCAAATACTGACCACTTCTCTGCCAAATAGTGACCCCTTCTCTGCCAAATAGTGGCCGCTTCTCTGCCAAATAGTGACCGCTTCTCTGCCAAATAGTGACCGCTTTTCTGCCAAATAGTGACCGCTTCTCTGCCAAATAGTGACCGCTTCTCTGCCAAATAGTGACCACATAGTGACCGCTTCTCTGCCAAATAGTGACCACTTCTCTGCCAAATAGTGGCCGCTTCCCTGCCAAATAGTGACCGCTTCTCTGCCAAATAGTGACCGCTTCTCTGCCAAATAGTGACCCCTTCTCTACCAAATAGTGGCCGCTTCTGTGCCAAATACTGACCCCTTCTCTGCCAAATACTGACCGCTTCTCTGCCAAATAGTGACCCCTTCTCTGCCAAATAGTGACCGCTTCTCTGCCCAATAGTGACCGCTTCTCTGCCAAATACTGACCGCTTCTCTGCCAAATAGTGACCCCTTCTCTACCAAATAGTGACCGCTTCTCTGCCAAATACTGACCGCTTCTCTGCCAAATAGTGACCCCTTCTCTGCCAAATAGTGACCCCTTCTCTACCAAATAGTGACCCCTTCTCTGCAAAATAGTGACCCCTTCTCTGCCAAATAGTGGCCGCTTCTCTGCCAAATACTGACCACTTCTCTGCCAAATAGTGACCCCTTCTCTGCCAAATAGTGACCGCTTCTCTGCCAAATAGTGACCGCTTCTCTTCTCTGCCAAATACTGACCGCTTCTCTGCCAAATAGTGACCGCTTCTCTGCCAAATAGTGGCCGCTTCTCTGCCAAATAGTGACCGCTTCTCTGCCAAATAGTGACCGCTTTTCTGCCAAATAGTGACCGCTTCTCTGCCAAATAGTGACCGCTTCTCTGCCAAATAGTGACCACATAGTGACCGCTTCTCTGACAAATAGTGACCGCTTCTCTGCCAAATAGTGGCCGCTTCCCTGCCAAATAGTGACCGCTTCTCTGCCAAATAGTGACCGCTTCTCTTCTCTGCCAAATAGTGACCGTTTTTCTGCCAAATAGTGACTGCTTCTCTGCCAAATAGTGACCGCATAGTGACCGCTTCTCTGCCAAATAGTGACCGCTTCTTTGCCAAATAGTGACCGCTTCTCTGCCAATTAGTGGCCGCTTCTCTGCCAAATAGTGACCGCTTCTCTGCCAAATAGTGACCGCTTTTCTGCCAAATAGTGACCGCTTCTCTGCCAAATAGTAAACGCATAGTGACCGCTTCTCTGCCAAATAGTGACCGCTTCTCTGCCAAATAGTGACCGCTTCTCTGCCAAATAGTGACCGCTTCTCTGCCAAATAGTGGCCGCTTCCCTGCCAAATAGTGGCCGCTTCCCTGCCAAATAGTGACCGCTTCTCTGCCAAATAGTGGCCGCTTCCCTGCCAAATAGTGGCCGCTTCTCTGCCAAATAGTGTCCGCTTCTCTGCCAAATAGTGGCCGCTTCGATGCCAAATAGTGACCGCTTCCCTGCCAAATAGTGACCGCTTCTCTTCTCTGCCAAATAGTGACCGCTTCTCTGCCAAATAATGACCGCTTCTCTGCCAAATAGTGACCGCTTCTCTGCCAAATAGTGACCGCTTCTCTGCCAAATAGTGACCGCTTCTCTGCCAAATAGTGGCCGCTTTTCTGCCAAATAGTGACCGCTTCTCTGCCAAATAGTAAACGCATAGTGACCGCTTCTCTGCCAAATAGTGACCGCTTCTCTGCCAAATAGTGACCGCTTCTCTGCCAAATAGTGACCGCTTCTCTGCCAAATAGTGGCCGCTTCCCTGCCAAATAGTGGCCGCTTCTCTGCCAAATAGTGACCCCTTCTCTACCAAATAGTGACCGCTTCTCTGCCAAATACTGACCCCTTCTCTGCCAAATACTGACCACTTCTCTGCCAAATAGTGACCCCTTCTCTGCCGAATAGTGACCGCTTCTGTGCCAAATACTGACCGCTTCTCTGCCAAATAGTGACCCCTTCTCTGCCAAATAGTGACCCCTTCTCTACCAAATAGTGACCGCTTCTCTGCCAAATACTGACCGCTTCTCTGCCAAATAGTGACCCCTTCTCTGCCAAATAGTGACCCCTTCTCTACCAAATAGTGACCCCTTCTCTGCCAAATAGTGACCCCTTCTCTGCCAAATAGTGACCGCTTCTCTGCCAAATAGTGGCCGCTTCGCTGCCAAATAGTGACCGCTTCTCTGTCAAATACTGACCGCTTCTCTGCCAAATAGTGACCGCTTCTCTGCCAAATACTGACCACTTCTCTGCCAAATAGTGACCCCTTCTCTGCCAAATAGTGGCCGCTTCTCTGCCAAATAGTGACCGCTTCTCTGCCAAATAGTGACCGCTTTTCTGCCAAATAGTGACCGCTTCTCTGCCAAATAGTGACCGCTTCTCTGCCAAATAGTGACCACATAGTGACCGCTTCTCTGCCAAATAGTGACCACTTCTCTGCCAAATAGTGGCCGCTTCCCTGCCAAATAGTGACCGCTTCTCTGCCAAATAGTGACCGCTTCTCTGCCAAATAGTGACCCCTTCTCTACCAAATAGTGGCCGCTTCTGTGCCAAATACTGACCCCTTCTCTGCCAAATACTGACCGCTTCTCTGCCAAATAGTGACCCCTTCTCTGCCAAATAGTGACCGCTTCTCTGCCCAATAGTGACCGCTTCTCTGCCAAATACTGACCGCTTCTCTGCCAAATAGTGACCCCTTCTCTACCAAATAGTGACCGCTTCTCTGCCAAATACTGACCGCTTCTCTGCCAAATAGTGACCCCTTCTCTGCCAAATAGTGACCCCTTCTCTACCAAATAGTGACCCCTTCTCTGCAAAATAGTGACCCCTTCTCTGCCAAATAGTGGCCGCTTCTCTGCCAAATACTGACCACTTCTCTGCCAAATAGTGACCCCTTCTCTGCCAAATAGTGACCGCTTCTCTGCCAAATAGTGACCGCTTCTCTTCTCTGCCAAATACTGACCGCTTCTCTGCCAAATAGTGACCGCTTCTCTGCCAAATAGTGGCCGCTTCTCTGCCAAATAGTGACCGCTTCTCTGCCAAATAGTGACCGCTTTTCTGCCAAATAGTGACCGCTTCTCTGCCAAATAGTGACCGCTTCTCTGCCAAATAGTGACCACATAGTGACCGCTTCTCTGACAAATAGTGACCGCTTCTCTGCCAAATAGTGGCCGCTTCCCTGCCAAATAGTGACCGCTTCTCTGCCAAATAGTGACCGCTTCTCTTCTCTGCCAAATAGTGACCGTTTTTCTGCCAAATAGTGACTGCTTCTCTGCCAAATAGTGACCGCATAGTGACCGCTTCTCTGCCAAATAGTGACCGCTTCTTTGCCAAATAGTGACCGCTTCTCTGCCAATTAGTGGCCGCTTCTCTGCCAAATAGTGACCGCTTCTCTGCCAAATAGTGACCGCTTTTCTGCCAAATAGTGACCGCTTCTCTGCCAAATAGTAAACGCATAGTGACCGCTTCTCTGCCAAATAGTGACCGCTTCTCTGCCAAATAGTGACCGCTTCTCTGCCAAATAGTGACCGCTTCTCTGCCAAATAGTGGCCGCTTCCCTGCCAAATAGTGGCCGCTTCCCTGCCAAATAGTGACCGCTTCTCTGCCAAATAGTGGCCGCTTCCCTGCCAAATAGTGGCCGCTTCTCTGCCAAATAGTGTCCGCTTCTCTGCCAAATAGTGGCCGCTTCGATGCCAAATAGTGACCGCTTCCCTGCCAAATAGTGACCGCTTCTCTTCTCTGCCAAATAGTGACCGCTTCTCTGCCAAATAATGACCGCTTCTCTGCCAAATAGTGACCGCTTCTCTGCCAAATAGTGACCGCTTCTCTGCCAAATAGTGACCGCTTCTCTGCCAAATAGTGGCCGCTTCTCTGCCAAATAGTGACCGCTTCTCTGCCAAATAGTGGCCGCTTCCCTGCCAAATAGTGACCGCTTCCCTGCCAAATAGTGACCGCTTCTCTTCTCTGCCAAATAGTGACCGCTTCTCTGCCAAAAAGTGACTGCTTCTCTGCCAAATAGTGGCCGCTTCTCTGCCAAATACTGACCGTTTCTCTGCCAAGTAGTGACCGCTTCTCTGCCAAATAGTGACCTCTTCTCTGCAAAATAGTGACCTCTTCTCTGCCAAATAGTGACCTCTTCTCTGCCAAATAGTGACCGCTTCTCTGCCGCCATTGTTGTCACGCGGGGCCGGGGGAGACGTCCCGAAGAGGCCCCACAGAGACGCTCTGTCCTCGGCCGCTGGCAGGGGAACAAAGACGTGACTGTGCGGGCGCCCTGTGGGACGATGGCGCCCTCTTCTGGTGGGCGCTTGTGGCTTCACCGCTGAGGGAGGGGGGTCACGTGATCGTGGGCTGTTGTTTTTTTTGAAAGATGGGAATTGTTTTGGAATCCGTCAGATATAAAATAAGACGTTGTTGCGTTCCTCAGCATGGAACACTGACACAGACGTCATAACCCCATCAAAGCTCACATTTTTTAATTTCTTAAATGATGTATTTATTTATTTAAAAAACAAACAAAAACACTTGTAATAACGTCATCCAAGCTCACTTTTATTTGTATTCATTTATTTTTGAATTTTTTAATAAAAAAAACAAAACAATTAAAATAAAAACTGATGTCATGACATCCAAGCTCACATTTATGTTTTATTTTATTAAAAAAACAAAACAAATAAAAACAGTCGTTATCACGTCATCCAAAAAGACATTTATTTGTATTTACTTATTTAAAAAAAAAAAAAAAAAACGGACGTCGTGACTTATAACGTCTTCCAAGCTTACATTTATTTGTATTCTTTTATTTTTTTATTTAAAAAAATAATAATAAAAAAAATGACGTCATAACATCAACACCAAGCTCACATTTATTTTTAATTATTGTATTTATTAAAATACAAAACAACAAATAAAAACAGTTGTC
>NC_084741.1:12233114-12250614 GCF_033978785.1 Entelurus aequoreus
GGAACCTGACCAAGGACTATCTCATGCACGGTCATGACTAATGGAACCTGACCAAGGACTATTTCATGCAAGGTCATGACTATTGGAACCTGACCAAGGACTATCTCATGCCCGGTCATGACTAATGGAACCTGACCAAGGACTATCTCATGCACGGTCATGACTAATGGAACCTGACCAAAGACTATTTCATGCACGGTCATGACTAATGGAACCTGACCAAGGACTATTTCATGCAAGGTCATGACAATTGGAACTTAACCAAGGACTATCTCATGCACGGTCAGGACTAATGGAACCTGACCAAGGACTATTTAATGTACGGTCATGACTTATGGAACCTGACCAAGGACTATTTCATGCAAGATCATGACTAATGGAACCTGACCAAGGACTATTTCATGCAAGGTCATGACAATTGGAACCTGACCAAGGACTATCTCATGCACGGTCATGACTAATGGAACCTGACCAAGGACTATCTCATGCACGGTCAGGACTAATGGAACCTGACCAAGGACTATTTAATGCAAGGTCATGACTATTGGAACCTGACCAAGGACTATCTCATGCACGGTCATGACTAATGGAACCTGACCAAGGACTATTTCATGCATGGTCATGACTATTGGAACCTGACCAAGGACTATTTCATGCATGGTCATGACTATTGGAACCTGACCAAGGACTATCTCATGCACGGTCATGACTAATGGAACCTGACCAAGGACTATTTAATGTACGGTCATGACTTATGGAACCTGACCAAGGACTATTTCATGCAAGGTCATGACTAATGTAACCTGACCAAGGACTATTTCATGCACGGTCAGGTCTATTGGAACCTGACCAAGGACTATCTCATGCACAGTCAGGACTAATGGAACCTAACCAAGGACTATTTAATGTACGGTCATGACTAATGGAACCTGACCAAGGACTATTTCATGCACGGTCAGGACTAATGGAACCTGACCAAGGACTATTTCATGCATGGTCAGGACTAATGGAACCTGACCAAGGACTATTTCATGCACGGTCAGGACTATTGGAACCTGACCAAGGACTATCTCATGCACAGTCAGGACTAATGGAACCTGACCAAGGACTATTTAATGTACGGTCATGACTACTGGAACCTGACCAAGGACTATTTCATGCACGGTCATGACTAATGGAACCTGACCAAGGACTATTTCATGCACGGTCAGGACTAATGGAACATGACCAAGGACTATTTCATGCACGGTCATGACTAATGGAACCTGACAAAGGACTATTTAATGTACGGTCATGACTTATGGAACCTGACCAAGGACTATTTCATGCACGGTCATGACTAATGGAACCTAACCAAGGACTATCTCATGCACGGTCATGACTAATGGAACCTGACCAAGGACTATCTCATGCACGGTCATGACTAATGGAACCTGACCAAGGACTATGTCATGCACGGTCATGACTAATGGAACCTGACCAAGGACTATCTCATGCACGGTCAGGACTAATGGAACCTGACCAAGGACTATCTCATGCACGGTCATGACTAATGGAACCTGACCAAGGACTATTTCATGCAAGGTCATGACTATTGGAACCTGACCAAGGACTATCTCATGCACGGTCATGACTAATGGAACCTAACCAAGGACTATCTCGTGCACGGTCATGACTAATGGAACCTGACCAAGGACTATTTAATGCACGGTCAGGACTTTTGGAACCTGACCAAGGACTATTTCATGCAAGGTCATGACAATTGGAACCTAACCAAGGACTATCTCATGCACGGTCAGGACTAATGGAACCTGACCAAGGACTATTTCATGCAAGGTCATGACAATTGGAACCTGACCAAGGACTATCTCATGCACGGTCATGACTAATGGAACCTGACCAACGACTATCTCATGCACGATCAGGACTAATGGAACCTGACCAAGGACTATTTCATGCAAGGTCATGACTATTGGAACCTGACCAAGGACTATCTCATGCACGGTCATGACTAATGGAACCTGACCAAGGACTATTTCATGCACGGTCATGACTAATGGAACCTGACCAAGGACTATTTCATGCATGGTCATGACTATTGGAACCTGACCAAGGACTATTTCATGCATGGTCATGACTATTGGAACCTGACCAAGGACTATCTCATGCACAGTCATGACTAATGGAACCTGACCAAGGACTATTTAATGTACGGTCATGACTAATGGAACCTGACCAAGGACTATTTCATGCACGGTCAGGACTATTGGAACCTGACCAAGGACTATCTCATGCACAGTCAGGACTAATGGAACCTGACCAAGGACTATTTAGTGTACGGTCATGACTACTGGAACCTGACCAAGGACTATTTCATGCATGGTCAGGACTAATGGAACATGACCAAGGACTATTTCATGCACGGTCATGACTAATGGAACCTGACAAAGGACTATTTAATGTACGGTCATGACTTATGGAACCTGACCAAGGACTATTTCATGCACGGTCATGACTAATGGAACCTGACCAAGGACTATCTCATGCACGGTCATGACTAATGGAACCTGACCAAGGACTATCTCATGCACGGTCATGACTAATGGAACCTGACCAAGGACTATCTCATGCACGGTCATGACTAATGGAACCTGACCAAGGACTATTTCATGCACGGTCATGACTAATGGAACCTGACCAAGGACTATCTCATGCACGGTCATGATTACTGGAACCTGACCAAGGACTATTTCATGCATGGTCAGGACTATTGGAACCTGACCAAGGACTATCTCATGCACGGTCATGACTACTGGAACCTGACCAAGGACTATTTCATGCACGGTCATGACTAATGGAACCTGACCAAGGACTATCTCATGCACGGTCATGACTACTGGAACCTGACCAAGGACTATTTCATGCACGGTCATGACTAATGGAACCTGACCAAGGACTATCTCATGCACGGTCATGACTAATGGAACCTGACCAAGGACTATTTCATGCACGGTCAGGACTATTGGAACCTGACCAAGGACTATCTCATGCACAGTCATGACTATTGGAACCTGACCAAGGACTATTTTGATCCTTGTGGTCTGCAGCTCCTCACACAGTCCCAGAGGGCGCTGTCCAACATCCACACCCACCTGTCCAGTCTGGAGCGCAACGCCCTCACCCAGTTCCCTAAAGCGGAGGTGGGTTGAAGCGCGGCTGTAGTCGACCTACTGTTGTTTTGGTTTGTCCCTCACCTCCTCCTCCTCCTCCTCCTCTCTCTGGTGCAGAAGTCGCTCAGGGACGTCCAGCAGATCCTCAACAGCACAGAAGGCAACTTCCACCAGCTGGTGGCGCTGCTCAACTGCCGAGGCCTCAACAAGGTACAGAGTCCGAGGCGCGTAGGCGGTGCGGTTTTTTTGGTAACGGGCGGGTCTTGCAGGACTACACGGACTCGCTGAAGGGCCTGTGCTACGACGGCATGGAGGGCCTGCTCTACCTCTCGCTCTACTCCTTCCTGTCGGCGCTCGCCTTCACCGCCATCCTCTGCTCTCTGCCGGGCGCCTGGAGGAGCTTCCCCAGGTCAGCGCCCACAACCAAGTCACATTTCAAAATAAAGCGCTTATTTTATTTGACGCCAGAATCATTCGGAATGAATATTTTACAAAGGTTTCCGCAATTTTTCCAGGACAAAATAAAAATACATCATTTTCTAGAAGTAGTCGTGATGATGGTTAGGATTTTATCAGGGAATTATTTTTGTGTAAAGTAAGGCAGTCAAACCAATAAATGTTTTATTTGAGTTCATTTGTTTCATTGCAATATTTTTTATTATTATTAATTGTAGTTATTGATATCAACATCAATATTACTATTATATTTTGTATTATTAATTGTAATTATTGATATCAATATCAATATTACTATTATATTTTGTATTATTATTAATATTAGTTATTGATGTCAACATCAATATTACTATTATATTTTTTATTATTATCAATATTAGTTATTGATGTTAATATTACAATTTAATTTTTATTATTATTTTTATTGGTTATTGATGTCAACGTCAATATTGCTATTTTATTTATTTATTATTAATATTAATTATTGATATCAACATCAATATCACTATTTTATGTTTTATTATATTAATATTAGTTATTGATGTCAACATCAATATTACTATTTTATATTTATTTTTATTATTATTAATTTTAGTTATAGATATAAATATCAATATTATATTGTTGCATTATTATTAATTTTAGTTATTGATGTCAACATCAATATTAGTAATATATTTTTTATTATTAATAATATTAATTATTGATGTCAACATCAATATTACTATTATATTTGTTATTATTATTAATATTAGTTATTGATGTCAACATCAATATTACTATTATATATTTTATTATCAATATTAGTTATTGATGTCAATATTACTATTTTATTTGTTATTATTATTATTATTTTATAATTATTAGTTATTGCTGTCAACATCAATATTACTATTTTATTTATTATAATTATTAATATTAGTTATGGATGTCAACATCAATATTACTATTTTATGTTTATTTTTATTATTATTAATTTTAGTTATAGATATCAATATCAATATTATATTGTTGCATTATTATAAATTGTAGTTATTAATGTCAACATCAATATTAGTAATATATTTTTTATTATTAATAATATTAATTATTGATGTCAACATCAATATTACTATTATATTTTGTATTATTATTGATATTAGTTATAGATGTCAACATCAATATCACTATTTTATTGTTGTATTATTATTAATTTTAATTACTGATGTCAACATCAAAATTACTATTTTATTTTGTATTATTATTAATATTAGTTATTGATGTCAACATCAGTATTACTATTTTATGTTTATTTGTATTATTATTTATTTGTGTTATAGTTATCAATATCAATATTATATTGTTGCATTATTATTAATTTTAGTTATTGATATCAACATGAATATTAGTTATATATTTTATTATTAATAATATTAATTATTGATGTCAAAATCAATATCACTATTATATTTATTATTATTATTAATATTACTTATTTATATCAACATCAATATTACTATTTTATTGTTGTATTATTATTAATTTTAATTATTGATGTCAACATCAATATTACTATATTATGTTTTATAATTATTAATATTAGTTATTGATGTCAACATCAATATTACTATTTTATTTGTTATTATTATTATTAGTAGTAATTGATGTCAACATCAATATTATTATTTTATTTTGTATTATTATTAATATTAGTTATTGATGTCAACATCAATATTACAATTTTATGTTTTATTATTATTAATATTAGTTATTGAAGTCAACATTTCAGCTTTTGTCATTGCATTATGTTTTTTTATTTTATTTATGCTTTTTTGTTTGATTTTATTTCTGGCCACACTTTGGACTCTTTACTTTAATGAATACATGAAATATTACTTCAATAAATACATGAAATATTACTTTAATGAATACATGAAATATTACTTTAATGAATACATGAAATATTACTTCAATGAATACATGACATATATTACTTGAATAAATACATGAAATATTACTTTAATGAATACATGAAATAATGTTTTAATAAATACATGAAATATTGTTTTATTGAATACATGAAATATTGTTTTAATTAATACATGAAATGACCAATAGAATAAGACTCCAGTTTGACATGTTGACTTTATTGACACCTGATAAATGTATGATTATGATTATGATTATAGTTATGATTATTAATATAATTATGGTTATGATTATTAATATGATTCTGGTTATGATTCTTGTTATGGCTGTGGTTATGATTGTGGTTATGATTATAGTTTTGGTTATGATTCTTGTTATGACTATAGTTATGATTATGGTTATGATTATAGTTATGATTATGACTATGGTTATGGTTATGATTCTTATTCTGGTTATTGTTAGAATTATGGTTATGATTTGGATTATGTATTGATTATGGTTAAGATTTTGGGTATAATTATGGTTATGATTATAGTTAGGATTATGGTTACAATTATGGTTACGAATATGGTTATGATTAAGGTTATAATTTTATAGTTATGATTATGGTTATGATTGTGGGTATGATTAAGGTTATAATTTTATAGTTATGATTATGGTTATGATTATGATTATGGGTATGATTAAGGGTATGATTATAGTTATGATTATGGTTACAATTATGGTTATGATTATAGTTATAATTGTATAGTTATGATTATGGGTATGATTATGGTTATGATTATAGTTATGATTATGGTTATCATTTTGTAGTTATGATTATGGTTATGATTATGGGTATGATTATGGTTATGATTATGGTTACAATTATGGTTACGAATATGGTTATGATTATGGTTATAATTTTATAGTTATGATTATGTTTATGATTATGGGTATGATTATGGTTATGGTTATAGTTATGATTATGGTTATAATTGTATAGTTATGATTATGGTTACAATTATGGTTACGATTATGGTTATAATTTTATGGTTATGATTATGGTTATGATTGTGGGTGTGATTATGGTTATGATTATAGTTATGATTATGGTTATAATGTTATAATTATGATTATGGGTATGATTATGGTTATGATTATAGTTATGATTATGGTTACAATTATGGTTACGATTATGGTTATAATTTTATAGTTATGATTATGGTTATGATTGTGGGTATGATTATGGTTATGATTATAGTTATGATTATGGTTATAATGTTATAGTTATGATTATGGTTATGATTATGGTTATGATTATAGTTATGATTATGGTTACAATTATGGTTACAATTATGGTTGTGATTATGGTGATAATTGTATAGTTATGATTATGGTTATGAAAATGCTTATGATTATAGTTATGATTATGGTTATGATTATGGTTACGATTCTGATGATGACGGCCGCCATCCTGACACACGTCCATCTCTCTCTCTCTCGTCAGCGATTCGGACGAGTACGAGGACTCGGACAGCGAGAGTGAGGACCCCTTCACCTCCCATCAGGCACGTAGACAGACGGCCTCGGGGTCTTCCCAGCGCGGGGCCATGGCCCCCTTCTATAATTACCCGGGGGCCGGGTGGACACCCCCCTTTTCTAGCGCGCCGCCCCTCCCGTGAGTAACACAGACACACAGACACGCAGACAGACAGACAGAGCGCTCCAGGGGGACACAGCATTAGGCACACCCCGTCATTGATCATCAATAATCGCCTCAGGAATCAATGTGTGACGCGGGGGGGGGGTGTGCCTAATGCAGTGTCCGTCAGTAGCATTGCAGCCACGGTGCTCATGAGCAAGGCATTAGCTGGCACACAGACAGACACACAGACAGGTCAACATGGACACAACTGTCTGTCTGTCTCCTCCGTCTGCGTGTCTGTCCGCTCTTTCAGGACACACCTTTTCAAACATGGCGGCTCGGAACAACGCTACCTTGTCCCCCCGAAACTTCATCAAGATAGTTGTAACAGTAATCATGCTGTTGCCTCTCACACCCCCCCTTACACCAATTACCTTACGCCCCCACACCCACAGGGGGGGCCCGCTCCACTATTTAGAGAGCTCTGCCTAAAGGGGCTGTTTGGAACTTCCTCACACTTACTTACACTACAGATGCTATTATGCTTTTGTCTCTCACGCCCCCCTTTCCCCAACGCTTCATTATTCCCCCCACCCACCCACAGGGGTCCACCCCACTATTTAAAGAGCTCTGCCTTACAGGGGCTGTTTGGAACTTCCTCAAACTTACTTACACTAAAGATGCTATTACGCTATTGCCTCTCACGCCCCCCTTTCTCCAACGCCTCATTACTCCCCACCTACCCAGGGGGGTCCACCCCACTATTTAAAGAGCTCTGCCTTAAAGGGGCTCTCTCGAACTTCCTCACACTTAGTTACACTACAGATGCTATTAAATTATTGCCTCTCACACCCCCCTTACACGAATTACCTTATGCCCCCACACCCACAGGGCAGGCCCGCCCCACCATTTAAAGAGGTCTGCCTTAAAGGGGCTGTTTGGAACTTCCTCACACTTACTTACACAAAAGATGCTATTACGCTATTGCCTCTCACGCCCCCCCTTACACCAACACCTTACCCCCCCACCTACAGAGGGGCCTCACCACTATTTAAAGAGCTCTGCCTTAAAGGAGCTGTTTGGAACTTCCTCACACTTACTTACACTACAGATGCTATTACAAAATATTCCTCTCACGCCCCCCATTCCCCAACGCTTCATTATACCCACAACCCACCCACAGGGGGTCCACCCCACTATTTAAAGAGCTCTGCCTTAAAGGGGCTGTTTAGAACTTCCTCACACTTACTTACACTAAAGATGCTATTACGCTATTGTCTCTCACGCCCCCCTTTCCCCAACGCTTCATTATTCCCCCCACCCACCCACAGGGGGTCCACCCCACTATTTAAAGAGCTCTGCCTTAAAGGGGCTGTTTAGAACTTCCTCACACTTACTTACACTAAAGAGGCTATTACGCTATTGCCTCTCACGCCCCCCTTTCTCCAACGCCTCATTACTCCCCAATCACCCACAGGGGTCCACCCGACTATTTAAAGAGCTCTGCCTTAAAGGGGCTCTCTCGAACTTCCTCACATTTACTTACACAAAAGAGGCTATTACGCTATTGCCTCTCACGCTCCCCCTTACACCAACACCGTACGCCTCCCCACTCATAGGGGGGCCTCACCACTATTTAAAGAGCTCTGCCTTAAAGGAGCTGTTTGGAACTTCCTCACACTTACTTACACTACAGATGCTATTACAAAATATTCCTCTCACGCCCCCCATTCCCCAACGCTTCATTATACCCACAACCCACCCACAGGGGGTCCACCCCACTATTTAAAGAGCTCTGCCTTAAAGGGGCTGTTTAGAACTTCCTCACACTTACTTACACTAAAGATGCTATTACGCTATTGTCTCTCACGCCCCCCTTTCCCCAACGCTTCATTATTCCCCCCACCCACCCACAGGGGGTCCACCCCACTATTTAAAGAGCTCTGCCTTAAAGGGGCTGTTTAGAACTTCCTCACACTTACTTACACTAAAGAGGCTATTATGCTATGGTCTCTCACACCCCCCTTTCCCCAACGCTTCATCATACCCCCCACCCACCCACAGGGGTCCACCCCACTTTTTAAAGAGCTCTGCCTTAAAGGGGCTGTTTGGAACTTCCTCACACTTACTTACACTAAAGATGCTATTACGCTATTGCCTCTCACGCTCCCCCTTACACCAACACCGTACGCCTCCCCACTCATAGGGGGGCCTCACCACTATTTAAAGAGCTCTGCCTTAAAGGGGCTGTTTAGAACTTCCTCACACTTACTTACACTAAAGAGGCTATTATGCTATTGTCTCTCACACCCCCCTTTCCCCAACGCTTCATCATACCCCCCACCCACCCACAGGGGTCCACCCCACTTTTTAAAGAGCTCTGCCTTAAAGGGGCTGTTTGGAACTTCCTCACACTTACTTACACTAAAGATGCTATTACGCTATTGCCTCTCACGCACCCTCTTACACCAACACCGTACACTACCCCACTCACAGGGGGGCCTCACCACTATTTTAAAGAGCACTGCCTTAAAGGGGCTGTTTGGAACTTCCTCACACTTACTTACACTACAGATGCTATTACAAAATATTCCTCTCACGCCCCCCCCTTAAACCAACCCCTTACCCCCCCCACCCCCCCCCCCCCACCCACAGGGGGTCCACCCCACTAATTAAAGGGCACTGCCTTAAAGAGGCTGTTTGGAACTTCCTCACACTTACTTACACTAAAGATGCTATTATGCTATCACCTCTCACGCCTCTCTTTCTCCAACGCCTCATTATCCCCCCCGCCCACCCACAGAGGGTCCACCCAATTACTTAAAGAGCTCTGCCTTAAAGGTGCTGTTTGGAACTTGCTCATAGTTACTAACACTAAAGATGCTATTACCTCTCACACCCCCCTTACACCAACACTTTATGCCCCCACCACCCACGGGGGCGATGGGGGGTGGGGGGGGGGGGGGTACTAATTAAGGGCACTGTCTTAAAGGTGCTTTTTGGAACTTGCTCACACTTACTTACACTAAAGATGCTATTACGCTATTGCCTCTCACGCCCCCTCTTACACCTATAGGGTGGCCCTCCCCACTATTTAAAGAGCACTGCCTTAAAGGGGCTGTTTGGAACTTGCTCACACTTATTGACACTAAAGATGCTATTACGCTATCGCCTCTCACGCCCCCCTTTCTCCAACGCCTCATTACCCCCCACCCACACACAAGGGGTCCACCCATTAAGGTGCTGTTTGGAACTTGCTCACACTTATTGATACTAAAGAGGCTATTATGCTATTGCCTCCCACGCCCCCCCTACACCAACACCTTACGCCAGGGGGTGTTTGGAACTTAAGCTTTTATTGCAAAAAAACATATTTTAAAGTAACTTTTTTTCCCCTTCGAGTGAATGTTATCTGTATGTGTCAAGATATACCATATCTCGCGTCCCCGTCCCCGTCCTCCCCCTCCCCCCCTCCCTTGACATGATGTGTCTTGCCTCTAACGCCCCCCTTACCCCAACACTGTACATTTTTCTACAGGAAATATTTTTTTCATACCCCCCCGGAGAGAATGTTATTGGTATGTGTCAAGATATACGATATTGCGCTATTGCCTCTCACCCCCCACCCCCACACACATATATCATGGGGGGCCTATCCCACTATTTAAGAAGATCTGAACGGACTCTCTGAAACTTGTTCAGTTGAATTTTTGTACTGGAAATGCGTTTTTGACGACCCCCCAACCGAATATTTAACCTGTATGTGTCAAAATTTTACGCGACTGCCTCTCACGCTCCTCCTTTCTTGACGCCACCTTTTGACATCATGCGTCTTGCCTCTCATCTCCTTACCCCAACACCTTACATTTTTCTACGGCAAATAATTGTTTAATTCCCCCCCCCTGAGTGAATGTTATCTGTATGTGACGAGATATACGATATTACTCTAATGCCTCTCACGCCCCCCTCGCCCGCCACAGGGGGGTGTGGCCCACTTTTTAAGAAGAACTGCATTAAAAGGACTATTTGGAACTTGCTCCCCCCCCTAAACTAAATACTTATTTATCTGTCAAAATAATACACTATTGCCTCTCACGCCCCCCGGCCCGCCACAGGGGGCTGTGGCCCACTTTTTAAGAAGAACTGCATTAAAAGGACTATTTGGAACTTGCCCCCCCCCCTAAACTAAATACTTATTTATCTGTCAAAATATTACACTATTGCCTCTCACGCCCCCCTGCCCGCCACAGGGGGCTGTGGCCCACTTTTTAAGAAGAACTGCATTAAAAGGACTATTTGGAACTTGCCCCCCCCTAAAACTAAATACTTATTCATCTGTCAAAATATTACACTATTGCCTATCACGCCCCCCTGCCCGCCACAAGAAGAACTGCATTAAAAGGACTCTTTGGAACTTGCCCCCCCCCCTAAACTAAATACTTATTTACCCGTCAAAATATTACACTATTGCCTCTCACGGCCCCCTCGCCCACCACAGGGGGCTGTGGCCCACTTTTTAAGAAGAACTGCATTAAAAGGACTCTTTGGAACTTGCTCCACCCCTAAACTAAATACTTATTTATCTGTCAAAATATTACACTATTGCCTCTCACACCCCCCTTGCCCGCCACAGGGGGCTGTGGCCCACTTTTTAAGAAGAACTGCATTAAAAGGACTCTTTGGAACTTGCTCCCCCCCTAAACTAAATACTTATTTATCTGTCAAAATATTACACTATTGCCTCTCACGGCCCCCTCGCCCGCCACAGGGGGCTGTGGCCCACTTTTTAAGAAGAACTGCATTAAAAGGACTCTTTGGAACTTGCTCCCCCCCTTAAACTAAATACTTATTTATCTGTCAAAATATTACACTATTGCCTCTCACGCCCCCCTGCCCGCCACAAGAAGAACTGCATTAAAAGGACTCTTTGGAACTTGCCCCCCCCCCCTAAACTAAATACTTATTAACCCGTCAAAATATTACACTATTGCCTCTCACGGCCCCCTCGCCCACCACAGGGGGCTGTGGCCCACTTTTTAAGAAGAACTGCATTAAAAGTGAAGTGAAGTGAAGTGAATTACATTTATATAGCGCTTTTTCTCAAGTGACTCAAAGCGCTTTACATAGTGAAACCCAATATCTAAGTTACATTCAAACCAGTGTGGGTGGCACTGGGAGCAGGTGGGTAAAGTGTCTTGCCCAAGGACACAACGGCAGTGACTAGGATGGCGGAAGCGGGGATCGAACCTGCAACCCTCAAGTTGCTGGCACGGCCGCTCTACCAACCGAGCTATACCGCCCCAAAAGGACTCTTTGGAACTTGCTCCACCCCTAAACTAAATACTTATTTATCTGTCAAAATATTACACTATTGCCTCTCACGCCCCCCTTGCCCGCCACAGGGGGCTGTGGCCCACTTTTTAACAAAAACTGCATTAAAAGGACTCTTTGGAACTTGCCCCCCCTAAACTAAATACTTATTTATCTGTCAAAATATTACACTATTGCCTCTCACGCCCCCCTCGCCCGCCACAGGGGGCTGTGGCCCACTTTTTAAGAAGAACTGCATTAAAAGGACTCTTTGGAACTTGCTCCTCCCCTAAACTAAATACTTATCTATCTGTCAAAATATTACACTATTGCCTCTCACGCCCCCCCCCCCAACATGGTGTGTCTTGTTCCATTAGACACAGCTGCACAGTCCAAAGAGATCGATATCATCCACATTCGTGGCAGTATCGTCACACTGATACCAGCGATCGTTGGCGCCGTTGAAGGCAGAGTTCTTTGTCTCTCATTCCATGGCGCAGGTGTACCTAATGGAGTGACGCTAACGCAGTGCTACCTAATTATTTTACGTCACGCCCCCCCCCCAGGGGACATATTTTTTTCCACCCCACCCCCCGAAGTTAAAAGTATTATTTTTTTAATATGTATGTGATAAAATAATTATTAACTAACACTAAAGATGCTATTACGCTATTGCCTCTCACGCCCCCCCGGAGTGAATTTTATCTGTATGTGTCAAGATATTGCCTCTCACGCCCCCCCACACACACTATTCGAGAAGCACTGCGCGAGCGCCACCTTTCCACATGATGCGTCTGTAGTGATACTTCCTGATCTCTAATCGCTTATTCTCCTCCTTCCCTGTTGTGTACCCGTCCTGGACTCCTGCACCACGTCACCACGTCTCTGTGTGTCCTCCGCCCCTCCTCCTGGCCCCCCACCTTCTCTCTCTGTCTCTACGCAGGACTCCAAACGTTTCCTCCAATGGCAACCCTGGCTATGAGAGCCTCCCCTTGACCGCCAGGCAGTCCCCACCCCCCTCTGTGAGTTCCTCTGTTCTTGTCACGCCATTGCCACACCGTCACTGCGCTCCGGAACCACACTAAAGTACTCGAGTACTGGCACACCCGTAACCACACTTAAGTACTCGAGTACTGGCAGACCCGTAACCACACTAAAAGAATCTAACACTGGCAGACCCGTAACCACACTTAAGTACCCGAGTACCGGCAGACCTGAAACCACACTAAAGCACTCGAGTACTGGCAGACCAGTAACCACACTAAAGTACTCGAGTACTGGCAGACCCGTAACCACACTAAAAGAATCTAACACTGGCAGACCCGTAACCACACTTAAGTACCCGAGTACCGGCAGACCTGAAACCACACTAAAGCACTCGAATACTGGCAGACCCGTAACCACACTAAAGCACTCGAGTACTGGCAGACCCGTAAGCAGACTTAAGTACCCGTATACCGGCAGACCTGTAACCACACTTAAGTACCAGTTTACTGGCAGACCTGTAACCACACTAAAGTACTGGAGTACTGGCAGCGCCGTGACCACACTAATGTACTTGAGTACTGGCAGTCCCGTAACCACACTTAAGTATTCAACTAACCACACTTAAGTACTCGAGTACTGGCAGACCCGTAACCACACTAAAGCACTCGAGTACTGGCAGACCCGTAACCACACTTAAGTACCCGAGTACCGGCAGACCTGTAACGACACTTAAGTACCCGTTTACTGGCAGACCCGTAACCACACTTAAGTATTCGACTAACCACATTAAAGTACTCAAGTCCTGGCAAACCCGTAACCACACTTAAGTATTCGACTAACCACACTAAAGTACTTGAGTACTGGCAGACCCGTAACTACACTAACGTACTCAAGTACTGGCAGACCCGTAACCACACTTAAGTACTCAAGTACTGGCAGACCCGTAACCACACTAAAAGAATCTAACACTGGCAGAGCCGTAACCACACTGAAGTACTCAAGTACTGGCAGCCCCGTGACCACACTAAAGTACTTGAGTACTGGCAGACCCGTGACCACACTAAAGTACTCGAGTACTGGCAGACCCGTGACATTACTAAAGTACTCGAACACTGGCAGACCCGTAACCACACTAATGTACTCGAGTACTGGCAGACCCGTAACCACACTAATGTACTTGAGTACTGGCAAACCCATAACCACACTAAAGTATTCGACTAACCACACTAATGTACTCAAGTACTGGCAGACCCGTAACCACACTAAAGTACTCGAGTACTGGCAGACCTGTAACCACAGTAAAGTACTCGAGTAACCACACTACAGTACTCGAGTACTGGTAGACCTTTAACCATACTTAAGTACTCGAGTACTGGCAGACCCGTAACCACACTTAAGTACTTGAGTACTGGCACACCAGTAACCACACTAAGGTATTTTAGTAACCACACTAAAGTACTCAAGTACTGGCAGACCCTTAACCACACTAAAGTACTCGAGTACTGGCAGACCTGTAACCACACTAAAGTACTCGAGTACTGGCAGACCCGTAACCACACTTAAATACTCGAGTACTGGCAGCGTCGTGACCACACTAATGTACTCGAGTACTGGCAGTCCCGTAACCACACTAAAGTACCCAAGTACTCAAGTACTGGCAGACCTGTAACCACACTAAAGTATTCGTCTAACCACACTAAAGCACTCGAGTATGGGCAGACCCGTAACTACACGTAAGTACTTGAGTATTGGCAGACCCGTAACCGCACTTAAATACTTGAGTATTGGCAGACCCGTAACCGCACTTAAATACTTGAGTATTGGCAGACCCGTAACCACACTTAAATACTTGAGTATTGGCAGACCCGTAACCACACTAAAGCACTTGAGTACTGGCTTACCCGTAACCACAATAAAGTACTCGAGTACTGGCAGACCCGTAACCACACTAAAGTACTCGAATACTGGCAGACACGTAACCACACTAAAGTACTTGAATACTGGCAGACCCGTAACCACACTAAAGTACTCGAGTACTGGCAGACCCGTAACCACACTAATGTACTCGAGTACTGGCAGACCCGTAACCACACTTAAGTACTTGAGTACTGGCAGACCCGTAACCACACTAATGTACTCGAGTACTGGCACACCAGTAACCACACTAAGGTTTTTTAGTAACCACACTAAAGTACTCAAGTACTGGCAGACCCTTAACCACACTAAAGTACTCGAGTACTGGCAGACCTGTAACCACACTAAAGTACTCGAGTACTGGCAGACCCTTAACCACACTAAAGTACTCGAGTACTGGCAGACCCGTAACCACACTTAAATACTCGAGTACTGGCAGTCCCGTAACCACACTAAAGTACTCAAGTACTGGCAGACCTGTAACCACACTAAAGTATTTGTCTAACCACACTAAAGCACTCGAGTATATGGGCAGACCCGTAACCACACTTAAGTACTTGAGTATTGGCAGACCCGTAACCACACTTAAATACTTGAGTATTGGCAGACCCGTAACCACACTTAAATACTTGAGTATTGGCAGACCCGTAACCACACTTAAATACTTGAGTATTGGCAGACCCGTAACCACACTTAAATACTTGAGTATTGGCAGACCCGTAACCGCACTTAAATACTTGAGTATTGGCAGACCCGTAACCACACTTAAATACTTGAGTATTGGCAGACCCGTAACCACACTAAAGCACTTGAGTACTGGCTTACCCGTAACCACAATAAAGTACTCGAGTACTGGCAGACCCGTAACCACACTAAAGTACTCGAATACTGGCAGACACGTAACCACACTAAAGTACTTGAATACTGGCAGACCCGTAACCACACTAAAGTACTCGAGTGCTGGCAGACCCGTAACCACACTAATGTACTCGAGTACTGGCAGACCCGTAACCACACTTAAGTACTTGAGTACTGGCAGACCCGTAACCACACTAATGTACTCGAGTACTGGCACACCAGTAACCACACTAAGGTGTTTTAGTAACCACACTAAAGTACTCAAGTACTGGCAGACCCTTAACCACACTAAAGTACTCGAGTACTGGCAGACCTGTAACCACACTAAAGTACTCGAGTACTGGCAGACCTGTAACCACACTAAAGTACTCGAGTACTGGCAGACCCTTAACCACACTAAAGTACTCGAGTACTGGCAGACCCGTAACCACACTTAAATACTCGAGTACTGGCAGTCCCGTAACCACACTAAAGTACTCAAGTACTGGCAGACCTGTAACCACACTAAAGTATTTGTCTAACCACACTAAAGCACTCGAGTATATGGGCAGACCCGTAACCACACTTAAGTACTTGAGTATTGGCAGACCCGTAACCACACTTAAATACTTGAGTATTGGCAGACCCGTAACCACACTTAAATACTTGAGTATTGGCAGACCCGTAACCACACTTAAATACTTGAGTATTGGCAGACCCGTAACCACACTTAAATACTTGAGTATTGGCAGACCCGTAACCACACTAAAGCACTCGAGTACTGGCTTACCCGTAACCACACTAAAGTACTCGAGTACTGGCAGACCCGTAACCACACTAAAGTACTCGAATACTGGCAGACCCGTAACCACACTAAAGTACTTGAATACTGGCAGACCCCTAACCACACTAAAGTACTCGAGTACTGGCAGACCCGTAACCACACTAAAGTACTCGAGTACTGACAGACCCGTAACCACACTAAAGTACTCGAGTACTGACAGACCCGTAACCACACTAAAGTACTCAAGTAACCACACTAAAGTACTTGAGTACTGGGGGCCAGGGGTGTAGCAACCAATTCTAGGACCTGTAGACAAGATGCCTGAAGGGCCCCCCAGCCCACCCTAGACAACGCCCCATACACATACACTTGCTGTGTTTACATGCTAGCATTTAAGATAGCTAGTGATTTTCTACGATCTTACCTTCCTACGTTCCTTCTTACCTACCTACCTACTTACCTACCTACCTGTTGTCCTTCTTTTTTAGCTTATTTATTTGCGCCCTT
>NC_084741.1:12260614-12365614 GCF_033978785.1 Entelurus aequoreus
TGCAGATATAGATGTGTGTGTATATTATATATATGCATATATGTATGTATATGCATATATGTATGTGTGTGTATATTATATATATGCATATTATGTATGTATATGCATATATATATATATGAATTTTGTTTAAGGAATTACAAATCAATAGATTTGTTGTTTTTGTGTAATTTTTATTATCTTTCCCCTTCCCCAAAAAATCTGCACATTTTATTATTATATATATATATATATATATATATATATATATATATATATATATATATATATGCATATTTATGTATATATATATATATATGCATATTTATGTATATATATATGCATATGTATACATATATATATCCATCCATCCATCCATCTTCAACCGCTTATCCGGAATCGGGTTGCGGGGACAACAGCTCCAGCAGAGACCCCCAGACTTCCTTCTCCAGAGCAACATTTGCGACTTCCTCCTGGGGAATCCCGAAGTGTTCCCAGGCCAGAGAGGAGATACAATCCCCCCATCTGGTCCTTGGCCTGCCGCGGGGTCTCCTCCCAGTGGGACGTGCAACGAGGACCTCCCTAGGGAGACGCTCGTGAGGCATCTGCACGAGATGCCCAAACCACCTAAACTGGCTCCTTTCCATATATATATATATATATATATATATATATATATATATATATATATATATATATATATATATATATATATATATATATATATATATATATATATATATATATATATATATATATATATATATATATATATATATATATACAGTATATATGAATTTTTTTTAAGGAATTACAAATCAACAAATTTTTTGTTTTTTTGGTGTAATTTTTATTATTTTCCCCCCAAAAATCTGCACATTTTATTTAGGCGTAGGAGGGGGGGATTATAAATTTAAAAAATGTTGTTCTAAACATGATCAAATTGACTATAGCCACTGTGTTGTACGGCAAACTGGAGGCAACTGAATCAACAGCGCCCCTGCAGGTCGCATTTGAGTACTGCACTTCCAAACAGTCTTCATGAACAATCGGAGCCCCAAAGTAGCATAAATTGTAGGAAATGTACCTTTCCATCCACACACACACACACACACACACACACACACACACACACACACACACACACACACACACACACACACACACACACACACACACACACACACACACACACACACACACATACACACACACACACACACACACACACACAGTGCTAGCAAGTAGAAGTGCATAGATGCATAGAAAGTGGATAAGATGTTAATAATTAGGTTGAATAATCACTAAGTGTTCCTTCCACTTGTGGCAGTTTGCAACTATCCCTCACTTTTCTTTGGACTTTGCTTTGTTTACGTCAGAGGGCAGTCCCTGAAGGCATCGCCGCTTCCCTCAGGCCGTACCGTCAGCGCCGTTAGCGGCGGGCGTGTCTGGGTTGAGCCAGGATCCGTCCTCCTCCACGTCGCGCCGCACCACCAGGAGCATCTCAGCCACGTCCTGCGACAGCTGCTCGCCCAGGAAGGTGCTGCAAGAGAGGGAGGGAGGTGGGCGTGGTGCGGGGAGGCGGAGCGAGGTGGACTTCCTACTACTTTTTTGGTTTGGTGTATATACCAAATTACTACTTTTTTGGTTTATTGTATACACTAAGTTACAACCTTTTTTGGTTTAGACTAGACTTAGACTTCCTTTTTATTGTCATTCAAATTTGAACTTTACAGCACAGATAAGAACGAAATTTCGTTACATAAGCTCATGGTAGTGCAGGATAAAAAGCAATAAGGTGCAGATATAAATAAATAAATATATATAAATAATATATAAATATATACATAAAATAAATAAATATATATACATAAATAAATAGATTACTGCACAGATAAATATATTGCACTTTTTCACATGCGCCCAGGTTTATGGATGTATGTTATATTGTCTTTTTTATTCCAGCGAGTTAATCCATTTTGGGGGGAGTTGAGGGGATAATTTAATTATGATGCGTTCAAGAGTCTTACGGCCTGAGGGAAGAAGCTGTTACAGAACCTGGAGGTTCTGCTTCGGAGGCTGCGGAACCTCTTTCTAGAGTCCAGCAGTGAAAACAGTCCTTGGTGGGGGTGGGAGGAGTCTTTGCAGATTTTCTGAGCCCTGGTCAGGCAGCGGCTTTTTGCCATCTCCTGGATAGGAGGAAGAGGAGTCCTGATGATCTTTTCCGCCGCCCTCACCACTCTTTGGAGAGACTTCCAGTCTGAGGCCCTGCAGGCTCCAGTCCAGACAGATGCAGGTGGTCTCTATAGTGCCTCTGTAGAATGTGCTGAGAATGGGGGGAGGGAGCTGTGCTCTTTTCATCCCACGCAAAAAGTGCATGAGCTGCTGAGCTCTTTTTACAAGAGCTCCGGTGTGTAGGGACCAGGTCATATTGTCAGTTATCTGCACCCCCAGGAACTTGGTGCTGCTTACTATCTCCACCGCTGTGCCGTTGATGAAGAGTGGAGCGTGGCTGGACTGGTGCTTCCTGAAGTCAACGATGATCTCCTTGGTCTTGTCCACGTTCAGGACCAGGTTGTTGGTTCTGAACCAGTCAACCAGATGTTTCACCTCCTCCCTGTAGTCCATGTGGTTGTCGTCACGGATGAGGCCCACTACTGTCGTGTACTTCACAATGTGGTTAGTAGTGGACCTGGCGCAGCAGTCATGGGTCATCAACGTGGACTCAGGACGCAGCCCTGGGGGGAGCCGGTGCTCAGGGAGATGGCACTGGAGGTGTTGTTGCCCACTCTCACAGATTGGGGTCTGTCTGTGAGGAAGTCAAGCAGCCAGTTGCAAAGGGGGGTACTGAATCCAAGGTTTGCTCACCAAGTGCTGCGGGATGATGGTGTTCAATGCTGAGCAGAAGTCCAGGAACAACATCCGCACGCGTGTGTCCTTTCCTTCCAGATGTTCTAAGCTCAGGTGGAGTGCAGAGGAGATGGCGTCCTCTGTGGAGCGGTCAGGGCGATAAGCAAACTGGTATGGGTCGAATGTGGGGGGAAGTCTGGAGACAATATATTCCTTTACCAGCCTCTCCAAGCACTTCATTATGATGGGGGTGAGTGCAACGGGGCGGTAATCATTGAGGGAGGAGATTGTGGGTTTTTTAGGCACTGGGATGATTGTGGCCGTCTTAAAACATGATGGTACCACAGCCTGGGTCAGCGAGATGTTGAAGATGTCTGTGAGAACCCCAGCCAGCTGGTCTGCACATCCCTTAAGCACCTTGCCCGGAATGTCATCAGGTCCCGGTGCTTTCCGGGGGTTCACTCTCCTCAGGGTTTTCCGGACATCCGCTGTGTCCAGGTTGAGCGGCTGCTCATCAGGGCGAGGGATGGATTTTCTCACCGGAGTGGTGTTAAGTGCCTCAAACCTCGCAAAGTAGTTGTTAAGGTCATCTAGGAAGCTGATACTGTTGTCACAGGGACGGGGGGCAGCTTTATAGTCCGTGATGACCTGTATGCCCTGCCACATTCGTGTAGTGTTTGTAGGGTTCTCGAAGAAGTCCTGCACTTTCCGACTGTGAGCACGCTTTGCAACCTTAATGGCACGGTTCAGGTTAGCTCTGGCTGATTTTAATGCCACCATGTCGCCAGACTTGAAAGCCTTGTTCCGAGCCTTCAGCATTGCACGTACCTCACTGTTCATCCAGGGTTTCTCGTTGGCCCGTGTAGGGATGTTCTTGATCACACTGACATCCTCCATGCACTTCTGAATGTATGCGGACACAGACTCTGCATACTCCTCCACACGTGTGTGGTGATTTTCGGTGGCGGCTGCTTTGAACATGTCCCACCCAGTCTGTGGTTTCGAAGCAGTCTTGTAATGCTTCCATTGCTCCCTCTGGCCAGGTCCTCACCTGCTTCACTGTAGCTTGCTTCCTGATCAGCAAGGGCTTGTATGCAGGAATTAGCATCACAGATAGATGGTCTGAAGAGCCTAGGTGAGGGCGTGGTGCAGCTTTATACGCCTGTTTAATATTACTATACACCAAGTCCAGCTTGCTTCCACCCCTGGTTGCAAAATTCACATATTGATGGAAATGACAGAAAACTGTTTTCATGTTAGCTTGATTAAAATCCCCTGCCACGATTAAAACTCCCTCTGGATGTGTAGATTGCAGTTCATTGATGGAGCAGTACAAAGCATTCAACGCTTCTTTGGTGTTAGCACTGGGGGGAATGTACACTACTGTGAAGATCATAGCACTGAATTCCCTGGGTAAATAAAATGGCCTGCATTTTATAGTTAATAGTTCAACATCAGGAGAGCAGTGACGTGATATTATCTTCCCATTATTGCACCAGTTATTATTGACGTATATGCAAACACCACCGCCTCGGGATTTACCAGTGAGAGATCTGCTCCTGTCTGACCGAAACATAGTTAGCCCCTCGATGCTAACTGCCTCGTCCGGAACGGTTGGTTTCAACCACGTTTCTGTGAGAAATATGGCGCAGCAGTCCCTCATCTCGCGTCTTGCATACAAATCCAGCTTCAGGTAGTCCAGTTTGTTCTCCAGGGAGCGGACATTTAAAAGCAGGATGGAAGGAAGCGGCATTCTGTGGGGATTAGCCTTTAGCTTTGTTGTTAGCCCCGCTCGGCATCCCCGCTTCTGCTTCCGATCACACCGCTTACATGTCTTTCGCTGACGGTCCCCGCTGGTACTTCACCCCGCTACGTCAAAGGCAGCTGGATGTAGCCGGCGAAGTATTCCCATGCTAGCGAGGAGGTCCAACGTACACGCATCTTTCAGTCCAAAACGGCCCAATCTATCCACATCCAGAATTGTCTGGCGGTCGTATGTGACCACGGAGTGTCCACGCTGTAAGCCAGCCATGAAATTTAAAGAATTGTCCGGCATTTTTGCCAAACTGTTCTATACTACCATGAGCGTCTGCAAGCCGCAGCCCGTCAGGGCGCCGCCATCTTATTGCTGCTGGTTTGGTGTATATACTAAGTTACAACTTTTTTGGTTTGGTGTATATACTAAGTTACAACTTTTTTGGTTTGTTGTATATACTAAGTTACAACTTTTTTGGTTTGGTGTATATACTAAGTTACAACTTTTTTGGTTTGTTGTATATACTAAGTTACAACTTTTTTGGTTTGGTGTATATACTAAGTTACTACTTTTTTGGTTTGGTGTATATACTAAGTTACTACTTTTTTGGTTTGGTGTATATACTAAGTTACTACTTTTTTGGTTTGTTGTATATACTAAGTTGCAACTTTTTTGGTTTGTTGTATATACTAAGTTACAACTTTTTTGGTTTGGTGTATATACTAAGTTACAACTTTTTTGGTTTGTTGTATATACTAAGTTACAACTTTTTTGGTTTGTTGGTATATACTAAGTTACTACTTTTTTGGTTTGTTGGTATATACTAAGTTACTACTTTTTTGGTTTGTTGGTATATACTAAGTTACTACTTTTTTGGTTTGTTGGAATATACTAAGTTACTACTTTTTTGAGTAGGGGGGGAGGTGGACTTCCTACCGTAGCTGGGCGTCTCCCCCGATGCACGCGGGACTCTTCAGCTTGGAGTCCAGGTTGTAGAACTGCCCGTGGACCTGGCGCACGGCCAGCCAGTGGCGCCGCCGCACGGGGAAGAAAACGGGTCCCAGCGAGACGCGAGACGGGACGTTGAGGATGAAGCCCTGGACTTTGGCGATGTGCAGGCTGTCCACCGTCCTGCAGGGGGCGGGGGGGTTGCAAAGGTCAAAGGTCGCACGCCGGTCTTTTTTTAATGGTCTCACGCCCACGTCCAAGATGGCCGACACCGACCTGCGCTTGTCCCACCACACGGCCGCCAGGTCCCTGCTCTGCAGCGCCGCCATGATGACGTTGACGTCGTAGTTTCCTGTGCCCAACATGGACCTGTGAGGGTTGACCACGCACTGTGGAGCCAGCCTGCAATCACAACACTCTTCACTACGTGTGCTACCTTTATTTACTACGTGTGCTACCTTTATTCACTACGTGTGCTACCTTTATTCACTACATGTGCTACCTTTATTTACGTGTGCTACCTTTATTCACTATGTGTGCTACCTTTATTTACAACGTGTGCTACCTTTATTCACTACGTGTGCTACCTTTATTCACTACGTGTACTACCTTTATTTACAACGTGTGCTACCTTTATTCACTACGTGTGCTACCTTTATTCACTACGTGTGCTACCTTTATTCATTACATGTGCTACCTTTATTTACAACGTGTGCTACCTTTATTCACTATGTGTGCTACCTTTATTTACAACGTGTGCTACCTTTATTCACTACGTGTGCTACCTTTATTCACTACGTGTGCTACCTTTATTCACTACGTGTGCTACCTTTATTCACTACGTGTGCTACCTTTATTTACAACGTGTGCTACCTTTATTCACTACGTGTGCTACCTTTATTCACTACGTGTGCTACCTTTATTTACAACGTGTGCTAACTTTATTCACTACGTGTGCTACCTTTATTTACAACGTGTGCTACCTTTATTTACGTGTGCTACCTTTATTCACTACGTGTGTGCTCGCTTCTGTCACGTGTGCTACCTTTATTTACAACTAAGTTACTACTTCTTTGGTTTGTTGTATATACTAAATTACTACTTTTTTGGTTTGTTGTATATACTAAGTTACTACTTTTTTCGTTTGTTGTATATACTAAGTTACCACTCTTTTGGTTTGTTGTATACACTAAATTACTACTTTTTTGGTTTGTTGTCTATACTAAATTACTATTTTGTTTTTTTGTATATACTAAGTTACTTTTTTTTGGTTTGTTGTATATACTAAGTTACTACTTTTTTGGTTTGGTGTATATACTAAGTTACTACTTTTTTGGTTTGTTGTACATACTAAGATACTATTTTTTTGGTTTGTGTATATACTTAGTTACTACTTTTTTGGTTTGGTGTATATACTAAGTTACTACTTTTTTGGTTTGATGTATATACTAAATTACTATTTTGTTTTTTGTATATACTAAGTTACTTTTTTTTGGTTTGGTGTATATACTAAATTACTATTTTGTTTTTTTGTATATACTAAGTTACTTTTTTTTGGTTTGGTGTATATACTAAGTTACTACTTTTTTGGTTTGTTGTATATACTAAGTTACAACTTTTTTGGTTTGTTGGTAAATTACTACTTTTTTGGTTTGGTGTATATACTAAATTACCACTTTATAGGTTGTTGTTGAACTTTGACAATGCCATGCACAGCCATGACGTCATCAAAGGAGTACAAGTGATTGTGACGTGTACACAACATAGACTGTGTGGAGAGTTCTGAAACTCTCCACCTTGCAAAAGTCTGCGTGTGTAAGTGTGGACCGGCGCAGAGATAAGTATGCGTGTATGAATAAGTGTCAGTTGGTGCGGACATGGCCAGAGTCACTAGTTTATTGGCGTCTCACCGCTTGCAGATGTCGTCTGCTGTCTCCTTGGTGAAGACGCGCTCCTGCAGCACGTTGTTGAGTGCGTGGATGGCGCACAGCTCCAAGCGTTGCTTCTCGTGGAAAACAAGCTCGCCGGCGCTCATCGTAAACTCGCTGTTGGACGCCGCGGGGAAAAAAACACACTAAAAACCGGCACACACTTCAAAGTGAAATGCCCGGGAAAGACATCAGCTAGCTTAGCTGCGGCTAACACACGCGGGCTAGCGAGCAACGGCCGGGTCGAAACGCCTGGAACCGCTTTAGTCGATACCCCCTTGTGTTGTTGATGCTTGTTGTTCGGGAGGAGCGGACGAGCTGCCGATGAAGCGATTCTCATCCGAACAATCACGATTTGTGGCGCTTGGTCGCGGCATCCAGAAGCAGGAAGTACTCTGTTGTTGTTGTGGTTGTGACGCCACGCCCATTTAAGCATTCGTTCCAAAAAAAATATATATCGGCTCATTTAAAATGCAACGACTATATTTGTTTGAACATTTAAATCAATCAGATATTAATTTAGTAATATTACACGAACGCCGATGTGTGTTTATATACATTTAGATGAGACGCGTTTTCGTCGGTCCTGGAGCGCTCTCTAGTGCTTAATAGTTTGAACGAACCGAGTTTTTTCTAATACATTTAGATATCCAGTCAAATGAAAATAAAATATTAATTAAAATGTTGATGTAATGTTCGAGTTGATGTTTAGAACATTAACGCGTTGAACTTGTGGCGCTTGGCCGCAGCATCCAGAAACAGGAAGTACTGTTGTTGTTGTGAGGCCACGCCCATTTAAGCATTAACTCAAAAAAAAATATATCGACTTATTTAATATGTAATGACTATATTTGTTAAAACAATTAATGCCATCAGATATTAATTGAATAATATTACACGAACACCGATGTGCGTTTACATATAGATAAGACGCGTTTTCGTCGGTCCTGGAGCGCTCTCTAGTGCTTAAAGGCCTACTGAAATGATTTTTTTTTATTTAAACAGGGATAGCAGATCCATTCTATGTGTCATGCTTGATCATTTCGCGATATTGCCATAGTTTTGCTGAAATTATTTAGTAGAGAACAATGACGATAAAGTTCGCAACTTTTGGTCGCTGATTAAAAAAAAGCCTTGCCCCTACCGGAAGTAGCGTGACGTAGTCAGTTGATCGCCTCCTCATATTTTCCTATTGTTTTCAATGCAGCTAGAGAGATTCGGACCGAGAAAGCGACGATTACCCCATTAGTTTGAGCGAGGATGAAAGATTTGTGGATGAGGCACGTGAGAGTGAAGGACTGCAGTGCAGGACGTATCTTTTTTCGCTCTGACCGTAACTTAGGTACAAGGGTTCATTGGATTCCACACTTTCTCCTTTTTCTATTGTGGATCACGGATTTGTATTTTAAACCACCTTGGATACTATATCCTCTTGAAAATGAGAGTCAAGAACGCGAAATGGACATTCACAGTGACTTTTATCTCCATGAAAATACATCAGGGAAACACTTTAGCTACGGAGCTAACATGATAGCATCGGGCTCAAATGCAGATAGAAACAAAAGAAATAAACCCCTGACTGGAAGGATGGACAGAAAATCAACAATACTATTAAACCATGGACATGTAACTACACGGGTTAATGCTTTCGAGCTTGGCGAAGCTTAAAAATGCTGTTGCTAACGACGCCATTGAAGCTAACTTAGCAATGGGACCTCATAGAGCTATGATAAAAACATTAGCTCTCCACCTACGCCAGCCAGCCCTCATCTGCTCATCAACACCCGTGCTCACCTGCGTTCCAGCGATCGACGGAAGGACGAAGAACTTCACCCGATCATCCGTGCGGTCGGCGGCTAGCGTCGGCTAGCGTCGGCTAGCGTGTCTGCTATCCAAGTCAAAGTCCTCCTGGTTGTGTTGCTACAGCCAGCCGCTAATACACCGATCCCACCTACAACTTTCTTCTTTGCAGTCTTCATTGTTCATTAAACAAATTGCAAAAGATTCACCAACACAGATGTCCAGAATACTGTGGAATTTTGAGATGAAAACAGAGATATTTTGTATTGGATTCAGGGGTGTACTAATACTTCCGTTTAGCTAGTGACGTCACGCGATTACGTCATCATACATAGACATTTTCAACCAGAAGTTTAGCGGGAAATTTAAAATTGCACTTTATAAGTTAACCCGGTCGTATTGGCATGTGTTGCAATGTTAAGATTTCATCATTGATATATAAACTATCAGACTGCGTGGTCGGTAGTAGTAGGTTTCAATAGGCCTTTAATAGTTTGAACGAGCCAAGTTTTTTCTGATACATTTAGATATCGAGTCAAATTAAAAGAAAATATTAATCAAAATGTTGATGTAATGTTGGAGTTCATGTTTAGTTCATTAACGTGTTGTGGCCCTTGGCCGCGGCATCCAGAAACAGGAAGCACTGTTGTTGTTGATGTTGTGAGGCCACGCCCATTTCAGCATTCACTCAAAAAAATAAATATCGGCTCATTTAAAATGTAACGACTATATTTGCTAAAACAATTATAGCAATCAGATGTTAATTTAATAATATTACACGAACACCAATGTGCGCTTATATACATTTAGATATGACGCGTTTTCGTCGGTCCTGGAGCACTCTAGTGCTTAATAGTTTGAACGAACTTGAATTTTTTCTGATACATTTAGATATCGAGTCAAATAAAATAAAATATTAATCAAAATGTTGATGTAATGTTCGAGTTGATGTTTAGTCCATTAATGCGTTGTGGCGCTTGGTCGCGGCATTCAGAAACAGGAAGTACTCTGTTGTTGTTGTGAGGCCACGCCTATTTAAGCATTCACTCAAAAAACTAAAAAATATCGGCTCATTTAAAATGTAACGACTATATTTGTTAAAACAAATAAATCAATCAGATATTAATTTAGTAATGTTATACGAACACCGATGTGCGTTTATATACATTTAAATAAGATGTGTTTTCGTCGGTCCTGGAGCGCTCTCTAGTGCTTAATAGTTTGAACGAACCGAGTTTTTTCTGATACATTTAGATATCGAGTCAAATGAAATAAAATTTTACTCAAAATGTTGATGTAATGTTGGAGTTGATGTTTAGTTCATTAACGTGTTGTGGCGCTTGGCCGCGGCATCCAGAAACAGGAAGTACTCTGTTGTTGTTGTTGTGAGGCCACGCCTATTTAAGGAAAAAAAAATCGGCTTATTTAAAATGCAATGACTATATTTGTTAAAACAATTAAAGCAATCAGATATTAATTTAGTAATATTACACGAACGCCAATGTGCGTTTATATACATTTAGATAAGACGCGTTTTTGTCGAATTTGGACGCTGTCCTGGAGCGCTCTCTAGTGCTTAATAGTTTGAACGAACCGAGTTTTTTCTGATACATTTAGATATCAAATCAAATGAAATAAAATATTAATTAAAATGTTGATGTAATGTTCGAGTTTATGTTTAGTTCATTAACGTTGCTGTTTTTTTTGGTACGGTATATTTATCGTTTTTCATATTCAATATATTTTCCTCCGTCAATTTTTAAAAAAAAATTCATCCCAGCCACCATACTTTTTTATCCCTAATTTGTTCTCAGTTTTGTATTAATTTTTCTGCAGTTTTATTCGTGGACATTTTTTTTTTTTTTAAACTGACCTATTGCGGAGAAGCGACAGTCAACATTGGTTGGGCGCTCGTTGATGACGCACATACGCATCGCTGTCGTGATTGGTGCAATTCAAACAAGGCGGCACGCTGATTGGTCAGGTCGACAGGACAGCGATGGTCGGTTAAACGATCAACATATTTGTGTTACTGTGACAAGGAACAGCGAAAAAAAAAACTGAAGAAGTTTCCGTAAAATTTATTTATAAGTATTTGTATTTTATATAAGTATTTTTTTTAATTTTAACTGCCCACTTCGTCGTGCATTTTAACCCCCCGCCGCCTGAGAAGAAGTCATTCTGAAGATGGTAAGATGTTTGCTAGCTAGAGATGCTATTAGCTAATTTCCGTCGCCAACCATCACGCCTTTTTGCTCCATTTAAGTCCAATAACCAACATTCATGTCGGCAGTTTAATGTTATTATTTACTTTATAATCATATCGATGACAAGAAAAAGCGTAAATCCATCATTGTCCTCGTTTGAGCGGTGCTACTGCGGCGCTAACGCGACGGTGAATTAAACCCCCAATCAGACATTATTCTACTTTTCTTGCTTAGTTACTTTTTATTCTTGCTCAGTTGTTTTTTTTTATTACCTGAGTGTCATTCATTTGTTTAAAACGACTTTCTGACATCGTAGCCATTTGTGTGAGTACCAAGTCTCCCCAGCGATCACTTTTACGCATATTCCAAATGCATTGATAAAGAATTAAGTCGACAATTTTCCTGGGACAAGCGGTACGAAATGGATGGATGGATGGACAATACAAATGTCATGATTTTCTTTGTTTCCGTTACATTTCCCAATATGTTTTTCCCAAAGTGTATATCATATTTAATATCTGACATGGAGAGGTACGTTGATTTACAAACCCCGTTTCCATATGAGTTGGGAAATTGTGTTAGATCTAAATATAAACGGAATACAATGATTTGCAAATCCTTTTCAACCCATATTCAATTTAATGCACTACAAAGACAAGATGTTTGATGTTCAAACTCATAAACCTTATTTTTTTTTTGCAAATAATAATTAACTTAGAATTTCATGGCTGCAACACGTGCCAAAGTAGTTGGGAAAGGGCATGTTCACCACTGTGTTACATGGCCTTTCATTTTAACAACACTAAGTAAATGTTTGGGAACTGAGGAGACACATTTTTGAAGCTTCTCAGGTGGAATTCTTTCCCATTCTTGCTTGATGTACAGCTTAAGTTGTTCAACAGTCCGGGGGTCTCCCTTGTGGTATTTTAGGCTTCATAATGCGCCACACATTTTCAATGGGAGACGTGTCTGGACTACAGGCAGGCCAGTCTAGTACCCCCACTCTTTTACTATGAAGCCACGTTGATGTAACACGTGGCTTGGCATTGTCTTGCTGAAATAAGCAGGGGCGTCCATGGTAACGTTGCTTGGATGGCAACATATGTTGCTCCAAAAGCTGTATGTACCTTTCAGCATTAATGGTGCCTTCACAGATGTGTAAGTTACCCATGTCTTGGGCACTAATACACCCCCATACCATCACACATGCTGGCTTTTCAACTTTGCTCCTACAACAGTCCGGATGGTTCTTTTCCTCTTTGGTCCGGAGGACACGACGTCCACAGTTTCTAAAAACAATTTGAAATGTGGACTCGTCAGACCACAGAACACTTTTCTACTTTGTATCAGTCCATCTTAGATGAACTCAGGCCCAGCGAAGCCGACGGCGTTTCTGGGTGTTGTTGATAAACGGTTTTTGCCTTGCATAGGAGAGTTTTAACTTGCACTTACAGATGTAGCGACCAACTGTAGTTACTGACAGTGGGTTTCTGAAGTGTTCCTGAGCTCATGTGGTGATAGCCTTTACACCCTGATGTCGCTTGTTGATGCAGTACAGCCTGAGGGATGGAAGGTCACGGGCTTAGCTGCTTACGTGCAGTGATTTCTCCAGATTCTCTGAACCCTTTGATGATATTACGGAGCGTAGATGGTGAAATCCCTAAATTCCTTGCAATAGCTGCTTGAGAAAGGTTTTTCTTAAACTGTTCAACAATTTGCTCATGCATTTGTTGACAAAGTGGTGACCCTCGCCCCATCCTTGTTTGTGAATGACTGAGCATTTCATGGAATCTACTTTTATACCCAATCATGGCACCCACCTGTTCCCAATTTGCCTGTTCACCTGTGGGATGTTCCAAATAAGTATTTAATGAGCATTAATCAACTTTATCAGTATTTATTGCCACCTTTCCCAACTTCTTTGTCACGTGTTGCTGGCATCAAATTCTAAAGTTAATGATTATTTGCCACAACAAAAAAATGTTTATCAGTTTGAACATCAAATATGTTGTCTTTGTAGCATATTCAACTGAATATGGCTTGAAAATGATTTGCAAATCATTGTATTCCGTTTATATTTACATCTAACACAATTTCCCAACTCATATGGAAACGGGGTTTGTAAATCAACGTACCTCTTCATGTCAGATATTAAATATGATATACACTTTGCAACATATTTTCTGGACGATTGAGCGCACAGGTATATAAGCCGCACCCACTAAAATTTTAGGGGAAGGAGGGACAGTTTTTTCATATATTCACATTGTGAAATGAGTAATTTACACAGAAATACTCTGTAAATGTTTATTTACATACTTGTTTCCAAACGGTGTCTGTAACACGGCAGTAAAACGGCTCATCAAACAAAACTAATTAAGTCGACAATTTTCCTGACTAAAAAAATATTACATGTGAATGACTGCTAAAATACGTCAAACACAATACAAATGTCATGATTTTCTTTGTTTACGTTACATTTCAAGTGTTGCCTAACAGTAATAGTAAGTAATTAATTCACAACATTTGTTTTTGTTGATCATCCTTTTATTATTCCTACCAGTGCACTTTTATTTGCATAGTACATATTCTCATCTTTTAGACCTATTTAACGATAGAAATATGAAGATATTTACTCTCTAAGAGTTTCTTTCATTCTTTTGCACGCACTAGTAAATCAACATACCCCTCCATGTCAGATATTAAATGTGATATACACTTCGTATCGTATTTTCTGGACGATAGAGTGCACCGGCATATAAGCCGCACCCACACAATTTTTAGTGGGGGGGGACAGTTTTTCCATATATTAGCCACATCGGACTATAAGTCACAGATATAAACGTAGTGAAATGAGTAATTTACACAGAAATACTCTGTAAATGTTTATTTACATACCTTAATTGTTTCCATACAGTGTCTGTAACAAGGCAGTAAAACAGCTGATCAAACAAAACAAGTCATGGTTATGGACCCACTAGCTGCGCGAGCTAGATCTCCAATCAGCTAAACAGACTCAATAACTCCACGGTGACGTTTTGGTGAATTTACTGAGGAATTTGTGAAACTGAAACAATATCACGACAGCACGTACAAATACGCGTGAAAACACTCCCACGGACATCACACATGGGACGGTTTAGTAAGTAACAATTGTATTTGCTTCACGCCGGGTGCTGTGGTTCTTAATAGAACCCTTTAACAATCCAATAAGTAATTAATTCACAATATTTGTTTTTGTTGATCATCCTTTTATTATTCCGACCGGTGCACTTTTATTTGTATTTGCTCCTCGCCGGGTGCTGTAGAACCCTTTAACAATCTAATAAAAAATTGAAAATATTTATGTAAACTTTACAGCCATTGTTTATATCTAGTGTCTAATGCAGGGGTGGCAAACTCATTTTATATCGGGGGCCACATGGAGAAAAATCTACACCCAAGTGAGCCGGGCTGGTAAAATCCCGGCACGATAACTTAAAAATAAAGACAACCTCAGATTGTTTTGTTTACAAATAGAACAAGCACAAATGTACAAATCCTAATGTTTTTTTTGTCGTTATTTATATTTTCTGAATAAATTATGTGATAATGTTCATCAATCAAATCATTGGTGTGAATTTTCAATCTATCAAGATAAAAAAATTGTATGGAAATCAAATTACAGGATGTTATTTATGTAATTTGATCATTTTCCTCAACTGTTGTACTAACATGTGGTTTATTTTGTACACATGTAGCATCATCTACAAAGATACAAATAATTGCTATTTTGACATCCAATGGACACATTTAGAACAGCTGTTTCATTCATTCAAAAATTTCAGATTAATTTTCATGCTTGGCAAACTCATCCTGTGGGCCAAATAAAGCCTGTTCGCGGGCCTGATCCGGCCTTCAGGCTGTACGTTTGACACCCCTGGTCTGATGTAAAACATAGGAAAAAAAGTTTGGATGCTATTTGTAATAACATAATTCATACAAGGTTTCCGCGGGTCATTAAAAATCTTTAAAAGTAATTTAATGGATTTATTTTGCGACAATAAGACCTTAAATGGCATTAAATAGCATTAAATCCACTGTCCAGATACATTAAAAATGGCATATAATTGCAATTGGCAACAAAAAATACAACAAAACAAACCATCTGACCCAGTTTTTCCAATTGCGGGGGGAGAATCAGCACTTTGAGATGTTCAATTTTTATTGAACGGCAATTTTGCAAACAAATATTGAGTCCTTTTAATTGAGAGTCCAATTGCGATAGTACAATATGCTACAGTAATGGAAAATATGCGTATTGCGTTTGAAAGGGTTACTTGCATTGTTATTATTTTGTGCTAGGTTTACATCAATGCTTAATTCGACCACTGTTAATGTAAACTGTCGTACTGTTCAACATTATTATTGTCAAATGCTTACAATTTTATCTGTACAGACATCTGTATGCTTTAGATTCAATGACGATCTGCGGTCGGAAATGGGCAATACATTTTTTAAAAGTTGCATTAAAAAAGCATTTAAGTTAGATTTTCTGATGCCTGCAAACACCCTGTTAGACCTGATCGTTACGGACCTCCGGTTGTCATGTAAACTCTATAATTACATAAAACTTGATTCTACTGTTAATATTTTTCATAGCAGATGTATAGTGCGTAAAACATGACTTTTGTGTAACGTCACTACTTTTTCTATTAATATTCCATCTTCAAAAGGCTCCAGATTGCCTATGACCCTGGTGAGGATAGGCGGCATAACCAAAAAAATCAATGTATACCATCTTTATTCTCATAATTCTCACCTTTTTTTCAATTAATATTGTCACTATTCTGATGAAATGGAAAATTATGTTTTGATACTATTCTGGATCTATAATATTCTGACTTCATTCTGATCAGACTTTGTTCACACTAAATAGAAACAGATTTTCTTATATTTTAACTTTATTCTCGTATTACGAATGCATTTGCAACAAAAAATAAACTTTTTTGTAAAATATATTCAGATTTAATTATCCTAGTATTATAAATTTTTTCCTGCAGAATTATGATGTGTAATTTGACAACTTTTTGTGTGATTGTACTGCTGTATTCACAATATTCTTATTAGGACTGGGCTGTATGGCTGCAAACTGTAATTAGTGACATTTTTTATGGCCTATCTAAAATAAGGAGCAGGAGAAAAAATTGGATATGTAAACATTTTTATTTCAAACGTAACCTTCCTCTTTGTTCATGCAACCAACCTTGCTTTGCAACTTCCAATTTCTTCCGACGAAGAAGGAAAACAATAACAAACGTCTTATTGAACACATTTTCTATTGCTATCGCAGTGTTGGCGCTAGGAATCTTCAAAATGGGGTCCCAGGGACCTCATCAAGTCATAAAAATGGGGTCCCACAGTAAATATTTGGGGTCCCACTTTTTTGTAAGCGTTTTGAAAACAAATGATACATGTATACATGTTATAGATCACATTCTATATTGTGTTTTGGAAAAAGGTTGTCATAAATGTTACTTCATTCATTAAAAAAAATAATACAAAAGAAAACACATTTTTATGTGTATTTAAATTTATTCAGTTGTAAACATTCATTCACTTTCTTCTTTCCTTCATGGATCTAAACTTTACCGCTGCAGGTATTTTTTTCCTATATTTGTATTTAATAAGTTGTAGGTGTATTTATTTCAGTATAAAAGTGTAAAAAGTTTTTTGCTTGGGTCATGAAATGATGATAATGGTGTGCCAGGGCATACATACATTATTTATTTAACGCTTAAATCTCTAGAGTCTACATCAACTTCACATGTATCCCTCAATACTAAGTTTGAAAAAAAAATGTATGTTGTTGTTTTGTTGGTTCGTTTTCTGACCTTTTTAACAAATAAAACTATGTTTTTTTTATGGCAAACACACAAAATATGCAAAATCTACCACAAAATATATTTTTCAAAGTGGAATATTTGATGTGAAGTAATCGGAGCCTTGGATAGGTCAATAATTCATAAAAACATAATTTTGATTCAATATTATGTTTTCAGCAATGACAGTTTTCAAGAAAAAAACAGCTTTTTTTTATAAGTCAACATTGCAACTTTTCCTAAATTACATTTCACTTGTAAGCTTTTTTAATTCCACTTTTGTTATGTTTTTGTTTATTTAATAGTATTTTTAGAATGTGCTCCCGGCCACACTTTTGACACCCCTGCTATAGATAATAAAATATTAAATCTGATAAGTCTTTGGATAAAAAGCAGAGCGTTTATTGTTGTTCCTTTTTGACTGTACTTGAATGTATAATACACTGTATTTATATTATTCACATGTGAATAATGCTGTATAATAGACTTTATTTATATTATTCACATGTGAATAATGCTGTATAATAGACTGTATATTATTCACATGTGAATAATGCTGTATAATAGACTGTAATTATATTATTCACATGTGAATAATGCTGTATAATAGACTGTAATTATATTATTCACATGTGAGTAATGCTGTATAATAGACTGTATTTATGTTATTCACATGTGAATAATGCTGTATAATAGACTGTATTTATGTTATTCACATGTGAATAATGCTGTATAATAGACTGTATTTATATTATTCACACGTGACTAATGCTGTACAATAGACTGTATTTATATTATTCACATGTGAATATTTCTGTATAATAGACTGTATTTATATTATTCACATGTGAATAATGCTGTATAATAGACTGTATTTATGTTATTCACATGTGAATAATGCTGTATAATAGACTGTATTTATATTATTCACATGTAAACAAATACCTAAGTGTTTATTGTTTATTGTGAGCGAACTGTGGTGCTGAATTTCCCCCAGGGATCAATAAAGTACTTTTGATTTTATTCTATTCTATTATCATAACGCACAGTCAGCATCTCTGCTTCAGTAAACAATGACGGTGATGATGTCACTTGCTAACTTGTCAGCCACTTCTCCAAGAGACTCCTTTTGAACACTCCTCGCACATTAACACTTCACTATTGTTGACCTGCAAAGTATGTTTTTGGGGTGGAGGAGTCTGGTCGGGTGCTGGTTAGCTTGAAGCTAACAGCTAGCCTGGCTCCATACTCAAACGATGTCGATCCAGCAGGGGATAACAGTGAAGTTTCCATGGACTCACAAAGACTAAAACAAGTCATTTACTGGAGACATGGCACAGGATGACGTTAAAAAGGTTGACTTTACACTCACCTTAGTGTTCACCTTCAAGTCTTTCATTGACAGCCCCTTGTGGTAAAGTTGTCCCAGTGCAAACTGAGGCAGTATTTGTCATTGATAAAACTTTCGGCGAATCAAAATGTAAGAAATTGTACCGCAAAGTTCATTACTTTGAAGACGACTAATAAAAATGCAATAAACGGGGATGGAAATTTGACTGGGCAAATATAAACAAAACCCCGGCGGAAAGCAATAATTGATATAGAAAAAAGAAGGAAACAGGAGGTTTGGCCCGCAGAAGGAAGGGTCGGTTTAAAAAAAAGAAAAAATCAGAGTCCCAGCGACGCACAGACTTCCGGAAATGAGCGTCCTTTCTGATTTCAATGCGTAAAAAGAGTGTTATCGGTCTCACGATATTTATTGATATTGTTTTATCTTCCAGCCCTAATTCCTATTCTTAATATTTTAACTTTATTCTTGTAATATTATGACTGTATTCTCTGGGGCGGTACAGCTGGGTTGTTAGAGTGGCCGTGCCAGCAACTTCAGGGTTCCAGGTTCGATCCCCGCTTCCGCCATCCTAGTCACTGCCGTCGTGTCCTTGGGCAAGACACTTTACCCACCTGCTCCCAGTGCCACCCACAGTGCTTTAAATGTAACTTAGATATTGGCTTTCACTATGTAAAAAAAGCGCTTTATAAATATAATTCACTTCACTTCTCAATTTGTTGACTTGATTCTGATATAAGTTTTTCAAATTGATGCTTAATGGACCCCACGAAACCTTCTGTGCCCCACCAGAACTCCAATGTGGAGAATCTACCCCCTCACGTGCTACGCTTGGTCTACAAAGAGGTTTCAGCTTTAGTGGCAGACCCACCGGAGGGCATCAAGATCTATCCCAGCGATGAGGACATAACAGAACTGCACACAGCCATCGAAGGGCCAGGTAAGCCAGGCCATCAAGTCCTGGTCTTCCATGTTCTGCTTTGTAAAAAAAAAAAAAAAAAAAGAAGTCTCACCTGCCCAGTGAGAAGAGCCATGCGTGCTTTTATGCATGCATGTAAGCACTGACAACAATTTGCATAGTACATTGTCTCATCTTTTAGACCTATTTAACGACACAAATATGAAGATATTTACTCTTTAAGAGTTTATTTCATTCTTTTGCACGCACTAGTAAATCAACTAGAGATGTCCCGATACCACTTTTTCACTTCCGATACGATACCGATATTGTAGCCTTAAATATTGGCCGATACCGATATCAATACGATACGATATAGGCACAAATCATACATATATTTATTCTAGGGCTGCAACTAACGATTAATTTGATAATCGATTAATCTGTCGATTATTACTTCGATTAATCGATTAATAATCGGATAAAAGAGACAAACTATCTTTCTATCCTTTCCAGTATTTTATTGAGAAAAAAAACAGCATACTGGCACCATACTTATTTAGATTATTGTTTCTCAGCTGTTTGTACATGTTGCAGTTTATAAATAAAGGTTTATTTAAAAAAAAAAAAAATTCTTTTTTTCTTTCAAAAAGCCTCTGCGCATGCGCATAGCATAGATCCAACGAATCGATGACTAAATTAATCGGCAACTATTTTTATAATCGATTTTAATCGATTTAATCGATTAGTTGTTGCAGCCCTAATTTATTCCTTATTTTGTTGTGTGGAATGTTAGAAAAGGCTTGATAAATTGATGTTACTGTTACTGATGTTGTAGTGTTAAAACAGAAAACAATAGTCAGCAAGAGTAGGTATAGGAAAAACTGACCCATTTATTATTAACCAATTGGTTACATACATTTTAACCTTCAACATAAGAGTATTACCTCAACAAATCCAATAGAAACAAAATGTTATATTTAAAGTGCACAATAACCACTAATACCAACATAATTATACAATTGAATAGAATAAATTAAAAAATAAATTAGAAGACCCTGAAAAATAACCTATATAAATCCAATTTAAAAAAAAAAAAACAAAAAAAAGTTTTAATGTGCAAACAATTCAAGTTCACTTCAGTTATTTTTTTACTGTCAGCATATGTTGGAAACAACTGTGGGCAGGGACAAAAACAACACAATATTGTCCACTGTCCAACCGCTCTAAGTTAAGAGTTCACAGCTCCAGTTTCACTGACTGACTGTGCCCAAAACAATGTAGTAATTACTCTTAGCCTTCACTGAAGAATAGTGTAAACACAATAAACATATCACTCTAATAACAAGAGCATAAAACAAATAATAATCAGTCAGTGCTGACTACCCTTACTACTCCTCCTCCTCCTTCTCCACTTTCTGCAGTCCGAGCATAAGGTGGAGATTTTTTTTAAAGAAGATAAGCATTTCGGCATGCTGTGCGGCAATACACTTTTTAACCTCTTGGTGCATCTGGGGTATAGTTTTGTCTACAAAGTAGTGGCGGCTAGGAATAATGTAGCGAGGTTGGAGGTGCTCCATTAAGCGTTTAAAGCCGACATTACTCACCACCGACAGGGGCTGGTCATCAAGCACAATAAACTGGGCTATCTTTTCTGTTATGGCCATTGCCTTTTTGCTGTCCCGTGGTAGTTTGTCACGTCTTGCAAAGCTTTCGGCCAGCGTGGGTTGCTGAAGCGAGCCAGAGGTGTGTTGCTTCGCCTTGCTGCTCTCGCCAAAATCCTCATGTTCTTTTTTGTGGTGTTTTTTCAAATGTGCGATGAGGTTGCTTGTATTAAACCTTCCCGGTTCTGTCCCTCCACGGGACACTTGCGCCTGACAAATGTTGCATTTAGCGGCAACGTCTTTGTCCGAGTTTAGGTTCAAATACTTCCACACAGCCGACATCACTACACTTTGCTGCGAGCACACGCGTTGTCGTTGTTGTGATCACGTGGGCTGTGCATGCTGGATCAGAGACGCTCTTCTTCCACGGCCGGCACCAACGTTAATTAAAGGCCTACTGAAACCCACTACTACCGACCACGCAGTCTGATAGTTTATATATCAATGATGAAATCTTAACATTATAACACATGCCAATACGGCCGGGTTTACTTATAAAGTGACATTTTAAATTTCCCGCTAAACTTCCGGTTCGAAACGCCTCTGAGGATGACGTATGCGCGTGACGTAGACCGGCGAACACGGGTATGCCTTCCACATTGAAGCCAATACGAAAAAGCTCTGTTTTCATTTCATAATTCCACAGTATTCTGGACATCTGTGTTCGTGAATCTGTTTCAATCATGTTCATTGCATTATGGAGAAGGAAGCTGAGCAAGCAAAGAAGAAAGTTGTCGGTGCGAAATGGACGTATTTTTCGAACGTAGTCAGCCACAACAGTACACAGCCGGCGCTTCTTTGTTTACATTCCCGAAAGATGCAGTCAAGATGGAAGAACTCGGATAACAGAGACTCTAACCAGGAGGACTTTTGACTTCGATACACAGACGCCTGTAGAGAACTGGGACAACACAGACTCTTACCAGGATTACTTTGATTTGGATGACAAAGACGCAGACGTGCTACTGTGAGTATGCAGCTTTGGCTTCTAAACATTTGATCGCTTGACCGTATGTGCGCAACTTTTTTTTGCGTATGTACGTAACTTTTTTAAAATATATAAGCTTTATGAACCTTGGGTTAGGTGAACGGTCTTTTGGGCTGAGTGATTGTGTGTGTTGATCAGGTGTTTGAATTGTATTGGCGTGTTCTATGGAGCTAGGAGCTAGCATAGGAGCTAGGAGCTAGCATAACAAACACGCAGGTGTTTTTATGCAGGATTAATTTGTGGCATATTAAATATAAGCCTGGTTGTGTTGTGGCTAATAGAGTATATATATGTCTTGTGTTTATTTACTGTTGTAGTCATTCCCAGCTGAATATCAGGTCACCCCCGGCTCTCACAGCATCTTCCCTATCTGAATAGCTTCAACTCCCCACTAGTCCTTCACTTGCACTTTACTCATCCACAAATCTTTCATCCTCGCTCAAATTAATGGGGAAATTGTCGCTTTCTCGGTCCGAATCTCTCTCACTTCATGCGGCCATCATTGTAAACAATAGGGAACTTTGCGTATATGTTCAACTGATTACGGCACGCTACTTCCGGTAGGGGCAAGCCTTTTTTTTTATCAGATACCAAAAGTTGCAATCTTTATCGTCGTTGTTCTATACTAAATCCTTTCAGCAAAAATATGGCAATATCGCGAAATGATCAAGTATGACACATAGAATAGATCTGCTATCCCCGTTTAAATAAAAAAAATTCATTTCAGTAGGCCTTTAAGGGGCATTGCCGCCACCTACGGTGTTGAAGTGTGATCAAACCAGAGTCACCTATTATAGACGTGCCGCAGCGGAAAATGGACAGCTTATATCGGAGCGCTTATATCGGAGTTTTTAGATTCAGTCCGATAAAATCCGATATTCACTTTTTTGGCTAATATCGGACTGATTTCCGATATCAATATCGGATCGGGACATCCCTAAAATCAACGTACCCCTCCATGTCAGATATTAAATATGATATACACTTCGTATCGTATTTTCTGGACGATGGAGCGCACCGGTATATAAGCCGCACCCACAACATTTTAAGGAGGGGGAACAGTTTATTTACATTAGTGTTGTCTTGATACCAATATTTTGGTACCGGTACCAAACTGTATTTCCATACATTTTGGTACCGGTACCAAAATGTATTTCCATACTTTTCGATACTTTTCTAAATAAAGGGGACCACAAAAAATGTCATTATTGACTTTACTTCAACAAAAAATGTTAGGGTACATGAAACATGTGTTTATTATTGTAATTTAGTCCTTAAATAAAATAGTGAACATACTAGACAACTTGTCTTTTAGTTGTAAGTAAACAAACAAAGTCTGCTGACGTATGCAGTAACATATTGTGTCATTTATACACCTATTATTTTGTACACATTATTAAGGACAAGTGGTAGAAAATGGATTATTAATCTACTTGTTCATTTACTGTTAATATCTGCTTACTTTCTGTTTTAACATGTTCTATCTCCACTTAAGTTAAAATGTAATAATAACTTATTTTTCTCTTCTTTGATACATTACATTAGTTTTGGATGATACCACACATTTAGGTATCATTCCGATACCAAGTCGTTACAGGATCATACATTGGTCATATTCAAAGTCCTCATGTGTCCAGGGACATATTTCCTGAGTTTGTAAACATAATATACATTTTAAAAAACGAAAGAAGATGATGTGATGCCAAAAAATATTGATGTAATCATAGTAGCACAAATGTAGTACAAACAAATGGAACACGTCTGGGGAGATTTGGACATGGTTAGGGTCTAGTCATGCTTAATAACACTTTAATTACACGTTAATAACTTTGGGACATTATAATATAATATAATGGGACACAATTGGGGAGATTTGGACATAGTTAGGGTCTAGTCATGCTTAATAAAACTTTAATTACACGTTAATAACTTTGGGACATTATAATATAATATAATGGGACACAATTGGGGAGATTTGGACATAGTTAGGGTCTAGTCATGGTTAATAACACTTTAATTACACGTTATTAACATAACCAAAAAAAAACTAACAAAAATGTCACTTAAAATCCATAACAGCACAAATGAAAATGTTTGTAGCACAAATGTAGCACAAACAAATGGGACACGTCTGGGGAGATTTGGACATAGTTAAGGTCTAGTCATGGTTAATAACACTTTAATTACACATTAATACTTTTAGAAAAATAAAAAAATACTAAAACGTTAACTTAAAACCATACCGCACAAATGAATGGGACATGTTTGGGGAAATTCGGACATAGTTAGGGTCTAGTCATGGTTAATAACACTTTAATTACACGTTAATAACAAACAAACAAAAAAACAACTAAAATGTTCACTTAAAATCCATAACAGCACACATGAAAATGTTTGCAGCACAAACGAATGGGACACGTTTGGAGAGATGTGGACATAGTTAGGGTCTAGTCATGCTTAATAACACTTTAATTACACGTTAATAACATTAAAAAAAAATAACTAAAAAGTTAACTTAAAAACCGTGAGAGCACAAATGAAATTTTTTGCAGCACAAACGAATTGGGCCATGTTTGGGGAGATTTGGACATAGTTAGGGTCTTGCCATGGTTAATAACACTTTAATTACACGATATTAACAAAAAAAAATTAAACACTTAAATGTTCACTTAAAATCCGTAACGGCACAAATGAAAATGTTTGCAGCACAAACAAATGGGACATGTTTGGGGAGATTCGGACATAGTTAGGTTCTAGTCATGCTTAATAACACTTTAATTACACGTTAATAACATTAAAAAAAAAAAAATTAATAAAATGTTAACTTAAAAACCATACCGGCACAAATGTAGCACAAACAAATGGGCCACTTTTAGGGAGATTTGGACATAGTTAGGGGCTTCTCATGCTTAACACTTTAATTACACGTTAATAACATTAAAAAAACAACAACATTAACTTAAAAACCATAATAACATTTTTTTTAAAAACTTCAAAAGTTAACTTAAAAACTGTGAGGGCACAAATGAACATTTTTGCAGCACAAATGTAGCACAAACAAATGGGGACATGTCTGGGGAGATTTGGACATAGTTAGGGTCTAGTCATGCTTAATAACACTTTAATTACACGTTAAGAACATTAAAAAACACAACTAAAATGTTCACTTAAAATCCATAACGGCACAAATTAAATTTTTCCAGCACAAATGTAGTACAAACAAATGGGCCACGTTTGGGGAGATTTGGACATAGTTAGGGCCTAGTCATGGTTAGTAACACGTCAATTACATGTTATAACATAAAAAATCTACGTAAAACGTGAATAACTTAAAAAACGTGACGGCAAAAACTAAAATGTTTGCAGCACAAACGATTGGGACACGTTTGGGGAAGAATTGGGGAAGGGCAAGTTGACACAGGTGCACTGTCAACAGCACCCACCATGAATACATTGGAAAATGCATCGTGAATACATGAGATCAGTTTTGGTATCAACAGCACCTACCATGAATACATTGGAAAATGCATCGTGAATACATGTGATCAGTTTTGGTATCAACAGCACCCACCATGAATACATCGGAAAATGCATCGTGAATATATGTGATCAGTTTTGGTATCAACAGCACCTACCATGAATACATTGGAAAATGCATCGTGAATACATGTGATCAGTTTTGGTATCAACAGCACCTACCATTGAAAAATGCATGGTGAATACATGTGATCAGTTTTGGTATCAACAGCACCCACCATGAATACATTGGAAAATACATGGTGAATACATGTGATCAGTTTTGGTATCAACAGCACCCACCATTGGAAAAATGCATGGTGAATACATGTGATCAGTTTTGGTATCAACAGCACCCACCATTGAAAAATGCATGGTGAATACATGTGATCAGTTTTGGTATCAACAGCACCCACCATTGAAAAATGCATGGTGAATACATGTGATCAGTTTTTATCAACAGCACCCACCATTGAAAAATGCATGGTGAATACATGTGATCAGTTTTTATCAACAGCACCCACCATTGAAAAATGCATGGTGAATACATGTGATCAGTTCACACTATTTAACTCTTCCTATATCATCACGCAAATGTTAGCATGCTAACGTTTTATGCTAGCATTTAGGCTCATTTTATTTGTGAAACTATAAATCATGGCTTTGGATGCTTGGTGCCATCTTGGAAGTATATTAACGTTCTTTATGCTATCATGCTAACATTAGCATGCTAACATGTTATCATAGATTGTGAGACTTAGCGGTAGGCATGCTAATGTTTTATGCTAGTACTTGAGCTGATTTGAACCTAACAATCATTGATTTGCATATGTGCTCCATTTTTCTCGGGGACATGTTTGTTTGTTCCCCTTCACTCCCGCCTCATGCCATGAATTGTTAATGCCCGACAGAGGGAACTCCGTTTGCCGGCGGCGTTTTCCGAATGCGCCTGGTCCTGGGCAAGGACTTCCCCGCCGTGCCGCCCAAGGGCTACTTCCTCACCAAGATCTTCCACCCCAACGTGGGCCACAAAGGAGAAATCTGTGTCAACGTCCTGAAGAGGGACTGGAAGGCGGAGCTTGGCCTCAGACACGTACTACTGGTAAAGCAAAGCAGGCCCATAATAATATTACTCATACTTCCTTATTTAATACGGGACCAACCGCAACATATTTTGTATGGTCAGAGAGGTCTTCATTGGGCCTACAGCGCTACTTTACTTTTGGAGCATTTCCTGTTACCATGGCGACGCTATTGAAGGAAGAAACACTCAATGGGCCCGTTGATTAGGTACACTTGGGCCTATTGATTGGGTACGCACCCTTACAATGATGCTTTTTCATCGTCTGAGGGTTCAGTACATTCCAACTTGTTAGATGCTAGCATGCAAACTATTTTCATATGAATATTTTATTTCACACCAGACCTAGAACTACCTCACCACTTTTGGTATTTCTTCCGATCTGGTTACGTGCTAGCATGGTAAATACATGTGATCATTCAATTTAAAGTTAAAGCATCAAACCTAGCTAAAATGCCAGTATGCTAATGGGATTTTAGCTAGGTTTGATCCTTTAACTTTAAATTGAATGTATTTCGAATGCTTACTGTTGCTAATATAACAAGCTAATGTTAACATGCTAATGTTTCTTGCTAGAATTTTAGCTAGTGTTGATCATTTAACTCTAAAATGAATGGGTTTTGTATGCTAACTGTTGCTAATAAAACAAGCTAATGTTAGCATGCTAATGTTTCATGCTAGCTAACTCTAAAATGAATGGGTTTCGTATGCTAACTGTTTCTTTAATAACAAGCTAATGTTAGCATGCTAACGTTTCATGCTAGAATTTTAGACGGTTTTGATCATTTAACTCTAAAATAAAATAGGTTTTGTATGCTAACTGTTCCTTATGTAACACACTAACATTAGCATACCAGCATTTTAGCTAGGTTTGATCCTTTAACTTTAAATTGAATGGGTTTCGCATGCTAACTGTTCCTAATATAACAAGCTAATGTTAGCATGCTAATGTTTCATGCTAGATAACTCTAAAATGAATGGGTTTTGTATGCTAACTGTTCCTAATATAACACACGGACATTAGCATACTAGCATTTTAGCTAGGTTTGAGCCTTTACCTTTAAATTGAATGGGTTTCGCATGCTAACTGTTGCTAATATAACAAGCTGATGTTAGCATGCTAACGTTTCATGCTAGAATTTTAGCTAGGTTTGATCCTTTAACTTTAAATGGAATGGGTTTCGTATGCTTACTGTTGCTAATATAACAAGCTAATGTTAGCATGCTAATGTTTCATGCTAGCTTTCTAGCTTCAATCACAGACTGCAGTGCAGGCCCATCGACATTTCAAGGGGGATTTTCCAGATCTTTTGAGTGTGACTCGTGTGATGATAAGATCCAATCAGCTCCAATTGTCCACCTTGCAGACTATCAAGTGTCTTCTCATCCATCCCAACCCGGAGTCGGCCCTCAACGAGGAGGCGGGGCGCCTGCTCCTGGAGGACTATGCGGAGTACGAGGCCCGCGCCCGCCTGCTCACGGAGATACACGCCATGGCGGGGCCCGGCGACTCCACGGGGGCCGCCCAGGACCCCCACGACGGCCCCCAGCCCAAGAAGCACGCGGGCGACCTCGCCAAGAGGGCGGGAGGCGGCGCGCCCGCGGTGCCCGCCGCCCTCGGGAACGGCGCCAGCGGGCCCAGCGTGAGCGTCGGCAGCACCAGCACGTCCAGCAGCAGCGTAGCCGTGAAGAAGAAAGCGGATAAAAAGCGAGCGTTGAGGCGACTTTAATGCTGCTGTGACCGTTGTTGTGTGTGTGTGTGTGTGTGTGCGTGTGCGTGTGTGTGTGTGTGTGTGTGTGTGTGTGTGTGTGTGTGTGTGTGCGTGCGTGTGTGCGGGCGCCCGTGTAAATACCAATATCAAAATTGCTCCTTTTTGGTTTTCCCTCTTTTAAAGGAACCACGCAGACTGTCCACTTTGTACCGTAGCTTTTTGACTTCCTCATGCTAAAAGTCATAATAAAATGATGAGAGCCGTCACTTTAAGACCGTGACTTTTTGTCCCCTCCCCCTCGCCACGTCACGTTTCCAACTTTCACCATCCTCCATGCGACTTTGAGTTGAAACCGACCAATCAGAGCGCACTGTTTGGTAGCGTAGCCTCTGATTGGCTCAGCCTTGGGCGGGCATTACTAAATGACATTAAAGGAGTGTCAGGTTTACTAAAGGGCGCCAACGGAACCAATTAACAATTTTAAATGGAGATGTCCGATAATATCGGACTGCCGATGATATTGGCCGATAAATGCTTTAAAATGTATTATCGGTAATGGTTTCAAAAGGTAAAATGTATGACCTTTTAAAAGGCGGCTGTGTACACGGACGTAGGGAGAAGTACAGAGCGCCAATAAACTTTAAAGGCACTGCCTTTGCGTGCCGGCCCAGTCACATAATATCTACGGCTTTTCACACACACAAGTGAATGCGACGCATACTTGGTCAACAGCCATACAGGTCACACTGAGGGTAGCCGTATAAACAAGTTTAACACTGTTACAAATATGCGCCACACTGGGAACCCACACCAAACAAGAATGACAAACACATTTCGGGAGAACATCCGCACCGTAACACAACATAAACAACAGAACAAATACCCAGAACCCCTTGCAGCACTAACTCTACGCTACAATATACACCCCCCACTAACCCCCCCCCCCCCCCCCCCACACACCTCAACCTCCTCATGCTTTCTCAGGGAGAGCATGTCCCAAATTCCCAGCTGCTGTTTTGAGGCATGTTTAAAAAAAAAAAATGCACTTTGTGACGTCAATAATAAATATGGCAGTGCCATGTTGGCATTTTTTTTCCATAACTTGAGTTGTTTTATTTTGGAAAACCTTGTTACATTGTTTAATGCATCCAGCGGGACATCACAACAAAATGAGGCATAATAATGTGTTCATTCCACCACTGTATATATCGGTATCGCTTGATATCGGAATCTGTAATTAAGAGTTGGACAATATCAGAATATCGGCAAAAAAGCCATTATCGGACATCTCTCATTATAAAGTGTTGAAATCGCCATGTAAAATTGCTAATGCCAACCAGTAGCACGTCCAATGTAAATTAGCATCAAGCTGAGGGCTTCCTATCGGACGTGCTTGCTTTGCAGCACACTTTGACCACACCTGTCTACCCACATGTCTACCCACTTTGACCACACCTGTCTACCCGCCAAGTGTTTGAGTCTGCAACCAAAGTGTCCGACTATGTTAATTGTACGTGAATGGAAACGACCGCCAGAGTCCAGTCGGTTTGTGCGCGCGCACGCACTTCCCTCCTGGAGGCTGGCATCTTTGGACGCCTCACCCATTGCATTCTGGGATGACCGTTTGATCGAATGCAACATCGTTGTTGTCATTTATTACAGAAGCTCCCCTTGGCTGCTAAATTATATGCCAATAAATGTCCTTACATTTTTACTTTTGACAAATACCACAATCTAAATCAGTCTAATAAAATAAACATTAAAACAACAGTGTATATATATATATATACTGTATATATATATATATATTACACATATGTGTATATGTATACATATATGTGTGTGTATACACAAAAGCAGTGAAGTTGTCACGTTGTGTAAATGCTAAATAAAAAGAGAATACAACAAATCCTTTTCAACTTATATTCAATTGAATAGACTGCAAAGACAAGATATTTCATGTTCACACTGAGAAACTTTCTTATTTTTTGCAAATATTAGCTCATTTGGAATTTGATGCCTGCGACATGTTTCAAAAAAGCTGGCACAAGTGGCAAAAAAGAGTGAGAAAGTTGAGGAATGCTCATCTAAGACTTATTTGGAGCATCCCACAGGTGAACGGGCAAATTGGGAACAGGTGGGTGCCATGATTGGGTATAAAAGCAGCTTCCATGAAATGCTCAGTCATTCACAAACAAGGACGGGGCGAGCGTCACCACTTTGTCAACAAATGCCTGAGCAAATTGTTTAAGAACAACATTTCTCACCAAGGAATTTAGGGATTTCACCATCTACGCTCCGTAATATCATCAAAAGGTTGAGAGAATCTGGAGAAATCACTGCACGTAAGCCATGATATTACACACCTTGGATCTCTCAGGGGGTACTGCATCAAAAAGCGACATCAGTGTGTAAAGGATATCACCACATGGGCTCAGGAATAGTTCAGAAAACCACTGTCAGTAACTACAGTTGGTCGCTACATCTGTAAGTGCAAGTTAAAACTCTACTATGCAAAGCCAAAACTAATAAATAAATAAAAAATCATATTTTTCTCGAGTACTATGAATCGATTCAGAATGGAAACACTTGTTTTTTTGCAAATTTTCCCTTTAAAAAAATTAATACATTCAGAAACGTATTTTTTTTTTAAAATAATTTTATTGCACATTTCTCTCAAACTTTGAATCAATTCAGAATCGGAATATGTTTTTAAATTTTTTATTTTGTACATTTTCCTTAATGTAAAATAAAAATCAATTCAGACTAGAAATAACATTTTAAAAAATGTGTCATTTTCCCTTTAAAAAAAACAATTCACAATCGGATTAAAATAAACTATGAATCGATTCAGAATATTCTGAATATTTTTTTAATTTATTATTTAGCACATTTTCCTTAATTATTTTACATAAATTCTGACAAGGAATAAAACATTTTTTATTTTATTCTTACTTTAAAACTATGAATCGATTCAGAATTTGCTTACTTTGTTGCACATTTGTCTTCATTTCTTTTTAATCAATTCAGAATCGGAACAAATTAAATTTTCTTTAAAAACTATGAATCAATTTAGAATCAGCATACTTTTTTTTTCTTTTTTTTTTGCACATTTTCCTTTTTAAAAAAATACCCAATATAGAATCTGAATATTATTCTAAAAATTGCACATTTTTCTTGAAAACTCTGAATCGATTCAGAATTACTATTTTGCACATTTTCCTTAATTTATTTTAAAATCAGTTTAGACTAGGAAAAAAAAAAGTTTCACATTTTCCTTAAACTATGAATCGATTCTGAATCTGCATATTTTTTTAAATTTTGCACATTTTCTTTAAAATGCTTTAAAATCAAGAAAGACAAGGAATAACTTTTAAAAAATGTTTCTTATTTTTCTCAAACTGAATTGATTCAGAATCGGAATAAAATAATTTTTTTAAATTGCGCATTTTCTTTACAAACTATGAATCGATTTAGAACCGGCATACTTTTAGTTTTTTTGCACATTTTCCTTTTTAAAAAAATACCCAATTCAGAATCTGAATATTATTATATATTAATATATTTTTCTCGAGTACTATGAATCGATACAGATACTTGTTTTTTTCCCCTTTTGCCTTCAGAAACAAATTTATTTATTAGAATCGCTTTCAAATTTAAAAAAAAATTGCACATTTCTCTCAAACTATGAATCGATTCACAATCAGAATATGTTTTTGTTTTTATATTTTTTGCACATTTTCCTTAATTAAAAAAAAAAAATCAATTCAGACTAGGAAAAACATTTAAAAAATGTTTCACAGTTTTCACATTAAGAATACTTTTTTTGGGGTTTTTTTTGCACATTTTCCCTTTTCAAAAAAATAAATCTAATCAGAATCGGATTAAAATAAAAAAATTATTGCGCAATTGTCTCAAACTATGAATCGATTCAGAATCAGAATTTTTTTTAAATGTATTATTTAGCACATTTTCCTTAACTTTTTTTTTTTACATCAATCCAGACTAGGAATAAAAAAAATGTTTCAAATTTTTTCTTTAAAACTATTAATCGATTCAGAATTTGGTTACTTGTTTTTTGCACATTTTTCTTCATTGTTTTTTTAATCAATTTAGAATTGTAAAAAAAAAAAATAACTCGATCAAATGGGATGGAAAAGTGTACTGCTAACCATAGAACAGGAAGTACGTGATGCCTACCAATAAAACATTTATGTGAAGATGTTGCTATGGCGACCCCAACTCCTTCCGATCATGCAATGCTGACACCTAGTGGCCCTTTTGAGGCACTGCAGCGTTGGTTTGCAGAGTAGAAGAAGCCCGTTTCACTTCTGCTGTTTTTTGGGATCCGCTGCCAGTCAAACGTCCTCTATACCAATGGTCCCCAACCACCGGTCCGCGGACCGATTGGTACCGGGCCGCGCAAGAAATTAAAAAAAAATTAAATTAAAAAAAAAACTTTTTTTTTTTTTTTTTTTTTTGAATTAAATCAACATAAAAAACACAATATATACATATTGTGTATGTGTATGTCAATATAGATCAATACAGTCTGCAGGTATACAGTCCGTAAGCACACATGATTGTATTTCTTTATGAAAAAAAAAAAAAAAAATCCTCTATTTCAGTGACACTCACACTCATGAGTGGATGCTAAAAATAAGATAGTAAGAAGTGCTATAATTCAGTGGTCCCCAACCACCGATTGGTACCGGGCTGCGCAAGAAATTTAAAAAATATATATATAAATAAATTAAAATTTAAAAAATAATATTTATTTTATTTTTTTAATTTTTTTTTTAATTAAATCAACATAAAAAACACAATATATACATATTGTGTACGTGTATGTCAATATAGATCAATACAGTCTGCAGGGATACAGTCCGTAAGCACACATGATTGTATTTCTTTATGAAGACTATAAAAATGGGACCCGTTTCCCTCCCTGCTTGGCACTCAGCATCAAGGGTTGGAGCTGGGGGTTAAATCACCAAAATGATTCCCGGGCGCGGCGCCGCTGCTGCCCACTGCTCCCCAAGGGGATGGGTCAAATGCAGAGGACACATTTCACCACATCTAGTGTGTGTGTGACAATCATTGGTACTTTAATCTTTAATCTTTAAACCCCCCCCCCCCCGGTCCGCGGGACAAATTTTCAAGCGTTGACCGGTCCCCAGCTACAAAAAGGTTGGGGACCACTGCTCTATACGACAACTGTGCTGTTTTTAAGGATCCAACGCAAACAGGATCGTCAAAGATCCTCTATGTGGCAGGAACGCTGTGCTGTTTTTAAGGACCCACCGCAAACGCGCGTGTAAAAATATCTTCCACAAAGTTACAGCAACACTCTGCTGTTTTTGTTTTTTCCAAGGATCATCTGCAAAAAGCCCTTCTCTGTGTCACAGGAATAATCTGCTGTTTTTAAGGATCATCTGCAAAAACACCTGTCAAATAACCTTTATAAGACAGGAATGCTCTGCTGTTTTTAGGGATTATCTGCAAAAACACCTGTCAAATAACCTTTATAAGACAGGAATGCTCTGCGGTTTTTAGGGATTATCTGCAAAAACACCTGTCAAATAACCTTTATATGACAGGAATACTCTGCTGTTTTTAGGGATTATCTGCAAAAAATGCTTGTTAAATATCTTTTATGTTTCAGGAACAATCTGCTGTTTTTAGGGATTATCTGCAAAAATGCTTGTTAAATATCTTCTATGTTACAGGAACAAACTGCTGTTTTTAGGGATCGTTGCAAAAAACGCTTGTCCAAGATTCTTTATGTGACAGGAACACTGCTGTTTTTAAGGATCATCTGCAAAAACACTAGTCAAATAACCTTTATATGACAGGAATACTCTGCTGTTTTTAGGGATTATCTGCAAAAAATGCTTGTTAAATATCTTCTATGTTTCAGGAACAATCTGCTGTTTTTAGGGATTATCTGCAAAAATGCTTGTTAAATATCTGCTATGTTACAGGAACAATCTGCTGTTTTTAGGGATCGTTGCAAAAAAACGTTTGACCAAGATTCTTTATGTGAAAGGAACACTGCTGTTTTTAAGAATCATCTGCAAAAACAGTTGTTAAAATTCCTTTATATCACAGAAATACTCTGCTGTTTTTAATGATCATCTGCAAAAACAGTGGTTAAAATTCCTTTATACGACAGAAATACTCTGCTGTTTTTAAGAATCATCTGCAACAGTTGTTAAAATTCCTTTATATGACAGAAATACCCTGCTGTTTTTAAGAATCATCTGCAACAGTTGTTAAAATTCCTTTATATGACAGAAATACCCTGCTGTTTTTAAGTATCATCTGCAAAAACACTTGTCAAAAATCCTTTATATGACAGGAATACTCTGCTCTTTTTAAGGATTGTCTGCAAAAATGCTTGTTATATATCTTTTATGTTACAGGAAGAATCTGCTATTTTTAGTGATCGTTGCAAAAAACGCTTGTCCAAGATTCTTAATGTGACAGGAACACTGCTGTTTTTAAGGATAATCTGCAAGAACAGTTGTTAAAATTCCTTTATATGACAGAAATACTCTGCTGTTTCTAAGGATCGTCTGCAAAAACACTTGTTATATATATTTTATGTTACAGGAACAATCTGCTGTTTTTAGGGATCGTTGCAAAAAACGCTTGTCCAAGATTCTTTATGTGACAGGAACACTGCTGTTTTTAAGGATCATCTGCAAAAACACTAGTCAAATAACCTTTATATGACAGGAATACTCTGCTGTTTTTAGGGATTATCTGCAAAAAATGCTTGTTAAATATCTTCTATGTTTCAGGAACAATCTGCTGTTTTTAGGGATTATCTGCAAAAATGCTTGTTAAATATCTGCTATGTTGCAGGAACAATCTGCTGTTTTTAGGGATCGTTGCAAAAAACGTTTGTCCAAGATTCTTTATGTGACAGGAACACTGCAGTTTTTAAGAATCATCTGCAAAAACTGTTGTTTAAATTCCTTTATATCACAGAAATACTCTGCTGTTTTTAATGATCATCTGCAAAAACAGTGGTTAAAATTCCTTTATATGACAGAAATACTCTGCTGTTTTTAAGAATCATCTGCAACAACAGTTGTTAAAATTCCTTTATATGACAGAAATACCCTGCTGTTTTTAAGGATCATCTGCAAAAACACTTGTCAAAAATCCTTTATATGACAGGAATACTCTGCTCTTTTTAAGGATTGTCTGCAAAAATGCTTGTTATATATCTTTTATGTTACAGGAAGAATCTGCTATTTTTAGTGATAGATGCAAAAAACGCTTGTCCAAGATTCTTAATGTGACAGGAACACTGCTGTTTTTAAGGATTATCTGCAAGAACAGTTGTTAAAATTCCTTTATATGACAGAAATACTCTGCTGTTTTTAAGGATCGTCTGCAAAAACACTTGTTATATATATTTTATGTTACAGGAACAATCTGCTGTTTTTAGTGATTATCTGCAAAAATGCTTGTTAAATATCTGCTATGTTACAGGAACAATCTGCTGTTTTTAGGGATCGTTGCAAAAAACGTTTGTCCAAGATTCTTTATGTGACAGGAACACTGCTGTTTTTAAGAATCATCTGCAAAAACAGTTGTTAAAATTCCTTTATATGACAGAAATACTCTGCTGTTTTTAATGATCATCTGCAAAAACTGGTTAAAATTCCTTTATACGACAGAAATACTCCGCTGTTTTTAAGAATAATCTGCAACAACAGTTGTTAAAATTCCTTTATATGACACAAATACCCTGCTGTTTTTAAGGATCATCTGCAAAAACACTTGTCAAAGATCCTTTATATGACAGGAATACTCTGCTCTTTTTAAGAATTGTCTGCAAAAATGCTTGTTATATATCTTTTATGTTACAGGAAGAATCTGCTATTTTTAGTGATCGTTGCAAAAAACGCTTGTCCAAGATTCTTAATGTGACAGGAACACTGCTGTTTTTAAGGATCATCTGCAAGAACAGTTGTTAAAATTCCTTTATATGACAGAAATACTCTGCTGTTTTTAAGGATCGTCTGCAAAAACACTTGTTATATATATTTTATGTTACAGGAACAATCTGCTGTTTTTAGGGATCGTTGCAAAAAACGCTTGTCCAAGATTCTTTATGTGACAGGAACACTGCTGTTTTTAAGGATCATCTGCAAAAACACTAGTCAAATAACCTTTATATGACAGGAATGCTCTGCTGTTTTTAGGGATTATCTGCAAAAAATGCTTGTTAAATATCTTCTATGTTTCAGGAACAATCTGCTGTTTTTAGGGATTATCTGCAAAAATGCTTGTTAATATCTGCTATGTTACAGGAACAATCTGCTGTTTTTAGGGATCGTTGCAAAAACCGCTTGTCAAAGATTCTTTATGTGACAGGAACACTGCTGTTTTTAAGAATCATCTGCAAAAACAGTTGTTAAAATTCCTTTATGTGACAGAAATACTTTGCTGTTTTTAATGATCATCTGCAAAAACAGTTGTTAAATTTTCTTTATATGACAGAAATACTCTGCTCTTTTTAGGGATCGTCTGCAAAAACAGTTGTTAAAATTCCTTTATGTGACAGAAATACTCTGCTGTTTTTAATGATCATCTGCAAAAACAGTTGTTAAATTTTCTTTATATGACAGAAATACTCTGCTCTTTTTAGGGATCGTCTGCAAAAACAGTTGTTAAAATTCCTTTATATGACAGAAATACTCTGCTGTTTTTAAGAATCATCTGCAATAACAGTTGTTAAAATTCCTTTATATGACAGAAATATCCTGCTGTTTTTAAGGATCATCTGCAAAAACACTTGTCAAAAATCCTTTATATGACAGGAATACTCTGCTCTTTTTAAGGATTGTCTGCACAAATGGTTGTTATATATCTTTTATGTTACAGGAACAATCTGCTATTTTTAGTGATCGTTGCAAAAAACGCTGGTCCAAGATTCTTAATGTGACAGGAACACTGCTGTTTTTAAGGATAATCTGCAAGAACAGTTGTTAAAATTCCTTTATATGACAGAAATACTCTGCTGTTTTTAATGATCATCTGCAAAAACAGTTGTTAAATTTTCTTTATACGACAGAAATACTCTGCTGTTTTTAGGGATCGTCTGCAAAAACACTTGTCAAAAGTCCTTTATATGACAGGAATACTCTGCTGTTTTTAGGGATTGTCTGCAAAATGCTCATCAAAGATCCTCTATGTGACAGGAACACTGCTGTTTTTAGGATCATCTGCAAAACCACTTGTCAAAATGTCTTTATACGACAGGAATACTCTGCTGTTTTTAAGGATTGTCTGCAAAAATGCTTGTCAAAGATCCTCTATTTTACAGGAACAATCTGCTGTTTTTAAGGATGCACTGCAAAAACGCTTGTCAAAAAAAACAATTGGCTGTTTTTAAGGATCATCTGCAAGACACTTGTCAAAAATCCTTTATATGACAGAAATACTCTGCTGTTTTTAGGGATTGTCTGCAAAAATGCTTGTTAAATATCTTCTATATTACGGGAACAATCTGCTGTTTTTAGGGATCGTTGCAAAAAACGCTTGTCAAAGATCCTTTATCTGACAGGAACACTACTGTTTTTAGGGATCGTCTGCAAAAACAGTTGTTAAAATTCCTCTATATGACAGAAATACTGTTTTTACGGATTGTGTGCTAAAGTTAATATGAATTACTGTTTTTAAGAACATATTGTTTGTTTATGGCTGTTTTTAACACGGCGAAAAAACTTAAAGTGCTGTTTTTAAGGATCGTCTGCGAAAAACACTTAAAGCACTGTTTTTAAGGATCGTCTACGAAAAACACTAAAGAGCTGTTTTTAGTGATAGTCTGTGAAAACACTTTATGGAGCTGTTTTTCCGGATTGGCTGCGAAGAACACTTAAAGCGCTGTTTTTAAGGATTGTCTGTGGAAAACACTAAAAAGCTATTTTTAGGCATTGTCTGCGAAAAACACTTAAAGCGCTATTTTTAAGGATCGTCTGCAAAAAACACTTAAAGCGCTGTTTTTAAGGATGGTCTACGGAAAACACTAAAGAGCTGTTTTTAAGGATCGTCTGTAATAAACACTTAAAGCGCTGTTTTTAAGGATTGTCTGTGAAAAAAACCTTAAAGAGCTGTTTTTAAGGATTGTCTGCAAAAAACAACACTTTTTTTTAAAGATTGTCTGTGAATAAACTTTAAAGAGCTGTTTTTAAGGATTGTCTGTGACAACTCTTTTCAAAGATCTTTTGTATGACAGTAACACACTGCTATTTTTGGGAACCTACACTGCATAAGGTCCTCAAAGATCCTCTTTGATACAGAACCCCTAAAGCGGTTTTCAAGGATCGTCTACAAAACGGCTGGTCAAAGATCTTCTATGTTGGAGGAACATTCTGTTGTTTTTAAGGATCAGATGTAAAAATGGTTATCAAATATTCTATTGGACAGGAATTAATTGCTATTTTTGAGACCATAAACTTGCAAAAGCTCTTCAAAGATCCTTTATGTTACAGAAACCCTACAGCTGTTTTTAGGGATGGTCTACAAAAACGCCTGTCAAAGATCCTCTATGTGACAGGAACACTGCTGTTTTCAAGGATTGGCTGCAAAACTCTTGTCAACATTCTTATGTATGACAGGAACAGCCTGCTGTTTTTGAGAAGCTGCGCTGCAAAAACTCTTCAAAGATGTTACAGAAACGCTAAAGCTGTTTTTAAGGATTGTCTGCAAAAACGCTGGGAAAATATTTCATGTATCACAGCTGTCAAAGATCCTATATGTGACAAGAGGACCAGTAAAATATATATTTCTGGTAGTTGTGATGTTTTTAAGGATCCATTCTAGTCAAAGATCCTCTATGTGACAGCAGGACCAGTAAAAGGTCCTAAATTTCTGATAGATGTGTTTTTTAATATCCATTCTAGTCAAAGATCCTCTATGTGACAGGAGGACCAGTAGAAGATCCTAAATTTCTGATGGATGTGTTGTTTTTTAGAATCCACTTGAGTCCAAGATCCTCTATGTGACAAGAGGCCCAGTAAAATATTCTATAGTTTTGACAGGGGTGCTGTTTTTACGGCTGCACTGTAGTCAAAGATCCTCTTTTTGACAGGAGGCCCAGTAAAATATCCTATACTTCTAATAGCTGTGCTGTTTTTAAGGATCCACTGTCGTCAAAGATCCTCGATGACACAGGAAGACCAGTAAAAGATCCTATATTTCTGATAGCTGTGCTATTTTTAAGGATCCACTGTAGTCAAAGATCCTCTATGTGACAGGAGGCCCAGCAAAAGATCCTATGGTTTGGACAGAGGTACTGTTTTTAAGGATCCACAGTAGTCAAAGATCCTCTTTGTGACAGGAGGCCCAGTAAAAGTTCCTATATTCCTGACAGGGGTGCTGTTTTTAAGGATCCATTGTAGTCAAAGATCCTCTACGTGACAGGAGGACCATTAAACGATCCTAAATTTCTGACAAGGGTGCTGTTTTTAAGCAACCACTATAGTCAAAGATCCTCTATGCGACAGGAAGACCAGTAAAAGATCCTATACTTCTAATAGCTGTGCTGTTTTTAAGGATCCACTGTCGTCAAAGATCCTCGATGGGACAGGAAGACCAGTAAAAGATCCTATATTTATGATAGCTGTGCTATTTTTAAGGATCCACAGTAGTCAAAGATCCTCTATGTCACAGGAGGCCCAGTAAAAGATCCTAGTTTGGACAGAGGTACTGTTTTTAAGGATCCATTGTAGTCAAAGATCCTCTACGTGACAGGAGGACCATTAAACGATCCTAAATTTCTGACAAGAGTGCTGTTTTTAAGCAACCACTGTAGTCAAAGATCCTCTATGTGACATGACGACCAGTAAAAGATCCTATACTTCTAATAGCTGTGCTGTTTTTAAGGATCCACTGTCGTCAAAGATCCTCTATGTGACAGGAGGCCCAGTAAAAGATCCTAGTTTGGACACCCCACCCCCCCCACCCCACCCCACCTCCACACTCCTGATTGTAAATAATGTAAATAATTCAATGTGATTATCTTGTGTGATGACTGTATTATGATGATAGTATATATGATAGTATATATCTGTATCATGAATCAATTTAAGTGGACCCCGACTTAAACAAGTTGAAAAACTTATTCGGGTGTTACCATTTAGTGGTCAATTGTACGGAATATGTACTTCACTGTGCAACCTACTAATAAAAGTCTCAATCAATCAATCAATCAATCAATCAAAATTAAACGATCCTAAATTTCTGACAAGGGTGCTGTTTTTAAGCAACCACTATAGTCAAAGATCCTCTATGCGACAGGAAGACCAGTAAAAGATCTTATACTTCTAATAGCTGTGCTGTTTTTAAGGATCCACTGTCGTCAAAGATCCTCGATGGGACAGGAAGACCAGTAAAAGATCCTATATTTATGACAGCTGTGCTATTTTTAAGGATCCACTGTAGTCAAAGATCCTCTATGTGACAGGAGGCCCAGTAAAAGATCCTAGTTTGGACAGAGGTACTGTTTTTAAGGATCCATTGTAGTCAAAGATCCTCTACGTGACAGGAGGACCATTAAACGATCCTAAATTTCTGACAAGAGTGCTGTTTTTAAGCAACCACTGTAGTCAAAGATCCTCTATGTGACATGACGACCAGTAAAAGATCCTATACTTCTAATAGCTGTGCTGTTTTTAAGGATCCACTGTCGTCAAAGATCCTCTATGCGACAGGAGGCCCAGTAAAAGATCCTAGTTTGGACAGAGGTACTGTTTTTAAGGATCCATTGTAGTCAAAGATCCTCTACGTGACAGGAGGACCATTAAACGATCCTAAATTTCTGACAAGGGTGCTGTTTTTAAGCAACCACTATAGTCAAAGATCCTCTATGCGACAGGAAGACCAGTAAAAGATCTTATACTTCTAATAGCTGTGCTGTTTTTAAGGATCCACTGTCGTCGAAGATCCTCGATGCGACAGGAAGACCAGTAAAAGATCCTATATTTATGATAGCTGTGCTATTTTTAAGGATCCACTGTAGTCAAAGATCCTCTATGTGACAGGAGGCCCAGTAAAAGATCCTATAGTTTGGACAGAGGTGCTGTTTTTAAGGATCCACTGCAGTCAAAGATCATCTATGTCACAGGAAAAGCCAGTAAAAGATCCTATACTTCTGATAGCTGTGCTGTTTGGAAGGATCCACAGTAGTCAAAGATCCTCTATGCGACAGGAGGCCCAGGGGCGCCGCGTTCCGCCACCTATCTGCAAACTGCAAAGATCCTCTACGTGCGAGGAGGCGTCAGGAAGGTTCTACGGCTGGAACTTTTGTCCCACTTTGGAGGTTCCCAGCCTGGCGGGCGCACAGAAAACGAGTCGGAGCGGAACTCACACACACACTCACACACACACACACACACACACACACACACACACACACACACACACACACACACACACACACACACACACACACACGATCTTTGCATTCACAAAACCTCCTCCGATGGTGAACAAGATTCGTGTTTTCACTCTTATTTTGCACTAACCCCCCCCCCCCCCCCCCCTCTTCCTTCCTCCGGTTTCATCGCTTTCATAATTGCCACCAACATAATGACACTGTTGCCGTGGCAACCGTGTCTCTATGCTAACCCCCCCTCCCCCTCCCCATCCTCTCCTCCCCTCCTCCCGCCCCCTCCTCTCGCATAAAGAAGCGAGACGTGGCCGCCCGCACTTGCGCCAATCAAAGCTCCCCCCCCCCCCCCACCAATACCCAAGCAAGATACCCCCCACCCCCCCGCGCGTGCACGTGACGGTGATGAGGACGACGAGGACGCGGATCTAATCAGTGTGACGTCACGGGAGAGGAAGAAGACGAAAAGTTGGTCCTGAATGGTTCCAGAACATCTCAGAACATCTCGTCTGATGCCCCCCCCCCCCCTCTCTCTCTCTCTCTCTCTCTCTCTCTCTCTCCCCCCGCGCGCGCGTTGCCGGACCACCAAGAAACGTGCACGAGGACGATGGAGACCGGCGACACTTTGTGACTCGCTCCCGTGGATCTCATCATCATCGTCTTCTTCATCGTCGTCATCATCACCGCCAGGTCCAACAACAACAACAACAGGTTGGTGAGACTCCAGCCTGCAGAGAAGCAGGTAAGACGCACCATCATTATTATTATTATTATTAACAGTTCTGGCTAACTTTACGGAGGTATTGTGTAATCCATAATAATAATAATAAAAAAAATTAAAAAATCGTGCGCGTGCATGAGGAGAATAACGCCGGCGAGGATCCTCCCACGCACGCGGAGCAGCGTGCGAGTCGTCGTCCCCCCCCCCCCCCCACCCCTCCCCCCCTCCCTTCCACCCCCCTGCAAGAATCCGTGGGGGTTTAAAAAAAAACAAAAACATTAATCATGAAAAACTTGCGCGCACACTTGTTGCGACGCGCGCGCACACGCACTTCCCCCCCCCCCCCAAACTGGCGCATATTGTGCGCGCGCAACGACGCTATTCAGAGAGAGAGAACCCACGCGCGTGGAGGAGAAGAAGGGGCGACGGATTTAAAAGTCGGTAAAGCGCGACCCCCAAAGGGACAAGCGGTAGTAAATGGATTGGATGGAAATCGGAATGATTTTTATGCGTTGGAACATTGCGTGCGCGCCACCCGCAATGTGGCGGCGCGCGCATGTGTTGCACGCGTTGCTGCTGAGTGCGGGACAAATGTGCCTGTTCCACCCGCCCACGCATGCACGCACGCACGCACACGCACGCACGCCGCCCTCCCACTCACGGTGGTCTTTGCGTCCGCACTTCTTGATGTGCGGCTCCGCTGCTCCTTTTTTTTTTTTTTTTTACCCACAAAGCACCGCTTCACCGTCCAATAACTCTGACGCGTTCTTGCTTGTTCTTGACGTGATTTCGTCTAGTTTCCACATCCTTCTTATTCTTCTTAATTAGTATTATTCCTAATTAATAGTTCTTAACATCATTTTCTTCTTAACATTGCAATATCATTATTGTGATTACTAACTAATTAGTACCTAAAGTTCAAACTGCTGTAGAAATATTCTATCTTTTTTAAAAATTATTTCTACTAATTCATTTATTATTATTATTATTATATTTCATTAATATTATTTTACACTTTTTTTTTTACACTTTTCAGGCCATCATTTTTACATTGTTCCAGATTTTTTTACATAATTTACATGAAATACATTTCAGTAATAATTTTCTTCTTAACATTACAATATAATTATTGTGATTATTAACTAATTAGTACCTAAAGTTCAAACTGCTGTAGAAATATTGTATATTTTGTATTATTATTTCTACTAATTCATTTATCATTATTATATTTCATTAATATTATTTTACACATTTTTTTTATTTTTTTTACATTTTTCAGGCCAACATTTTTACATTCTTCCAGATTTTTTTAAATATACAAAAAAACATAATTTACATGAAATACATTTTAGTAATAATTTTCTACTTAACATACTGTTAGAATTATTTTGATTATTATTAATTAATTAAGTATTATTACTTTCGAGTGACAAAATATTTAAACTGCTGTAAAAATGTTTTTTTAAAATTATAAATTCCCCTAATGAATTAATTGTGATTATTATTATTTTACACATGTTTAAATATTTTTAGGGCATTATTTTACATTGCTCAACAGTTTTTGTGTTGTTATATTTACATAAAATTCATTTCAGGAATAATTTTCTTCTTATCTGTTATACTTAAACAGCTGTAAAAAAAAAAAACAATCCTATTTATTTTTATTTTTTTAAATAATTTATTTGTTATCATCCTATTTCGTTATTATTATTATTTTACATGTTTTCTTACATTTTTCAGGCCAACATTTTTACATTGTGTTTTTTTAAATTATAAATTCCCCTTATTAATTAAGATTATTGTTATTTTACACATGTTTAAATATTTTTAGGGCATTATTTTACATTGCTCAACAGTTTTGTTGTTGTTGTTTTTTTTACATAAAATACATTTCAGGAATAATTTTCTTCTTTTTCTTTTTCTATTATAATTACTTAAACAGCTGTAAAAAAAAAAAAAAAAAAAACCAATCCTGTATATTTTTATTCTTAAAAATTTATTTGTGTGTGCTGGAGCCTATCTCAGCTGCATTTGGGCGGAAGGTGGGATACACCCTGGACAAGTCGCCACCTCATCGCAGGGCGAACACAGATAGACAGACAACATTCACACTCACATTTACACACTAGGGAGCATTTGGTGTTGCCAATCAACCTATCCCCAGGTGCATGTCTTTGGAGGTGGGAGGGGCCTATCCCCAGGTGCATGTCTTTGGAGGTAGGAGGGGCCTATCCCCAGGTGCATGTCTTTGGAGGTGGGAGGGGCCTATCCCCAGGTGCATGTCTTTGGAGGTGGGAGGAAGCCGGAGTACCCGGGGAGAACATGCAAACTCCACACAGAAAGATCCCGAGGACTACTCAAGACCTTCGTATTGTGAGGCACATGCACTAACCCCTGTCCCACCGTGCTGCTGATATTTCGTTATCATTATTATTATTTTACATGTTTTCTTACATTTTTCAGGCTAACATTTTTACGTTGTTCCAGATTTTTTAAAATCTAAACATTTTTTTTTACATGAAATACACTTTTGTAATAATTTTCTTCTTAACATTCTGTTATAATTATTTTGATTATTATTAATTACAGTAAGTATTATTACTTCCGAGTGACAAAATATTTAAACTGCTGCAAAAATGTTGTTTTTTTAAAAATTATAAATTCCCCTAATTAATTGATTATGATTACTATTATTTTACATATGTTTAAATATTTTTAGAGCATTATTTTACATTTAAATTTTTTTTTTTTTTTTACATAAAATACATTTCAGGAATAATTTTCTTCTTATCTATTATAAATACTTAAACAGCTGTAAAAACAAACAAACAGTCCTATTCATTTTCATTTCTAATAATTTATTTGTTATCATATTTTGTTATCTTTATTATTATTTTACATGTTTTCTTTCATTTTTAAGGCCAACATATTTACATTTTCCCACAGTTGAATTGAATTGAGTAATTATCATTATTAGTCCATGAAATATGTCAATAATTGGCAACGTATGGTCTGTTGTATCATTCATACTTAATATTTCATGTTTGATCATTCATACTTAAAGGCCTACTGAAATCCACTACTACTTCCCTCTCACGTTCCTCATCCACAAATCTTTCATCCTCGTTCAAATTAATGGGGTAATCGTCGCTTTCTCGGTTCGAATCGCTCTAGCTGCTGGTGTAAACAATGGGGAAATGTGAGGAGCCTTTCAACCTGTGACGTCACGCTACTTCCGGTACAGGCAAGGCTTTTTTATCAGCGACTAAAACTTTATTGTCGATGTTCTCCACTAAATCCTTTCAGCAAAAATATGGCAATATCGCGAAATGATCAAGTATGACACACAGAATGGATCTGCTATCCCTGTTTAAATAAAAAAAAACTTTTCAGTAGGCCTTTAATATTTCATGTTTTATCATTCATATTTAATATTTCTTGTTTTATCATTCATACTTAATATTTCATGTTTTATCATTCATACTTAATATTTTATGTTTTATCATTCATACTTAATATTTAGTTTGATCATTCATACTTAATATTTTATGTTTTATCATTCATAATCAATATTTCATGTTTGATCATTCATACTTAATATTTCATCTTTTATTGTTAATACTTAATATTTTATGTTTTATCATTCATACTTAATATTTCATGTTTGATCATTCATACTTAATATTTCATGTTTTATCATTCATACTTAATATTTTATGTTTTATCATTCATACTTAATATTTAGTTTTATCACTCATACTTAATATTTTATGTTTTATCATTCATAATCAATATTTTATGTTTTATCATTCATACTTAATATTTCATGTTTTATTGTTAATACTTAATATTTTATGTTTTATCATTCATACTTAATATTTCATGTTTGATCATTCATACTTAATATTTCATGTTTTATCATTCATACTTAATATTTTATGTTTTATCATTCATAATCAATATTTTATGTTTTATCATTCATACTTAATATTTCATGTTTTATTGTTAATACTTAATATTTTATGTTTTATCATTCATACTTAATATTTCATGTTTGATCATTCATACTTAATATTTCATGTTTTATCATTCATACTTAATATTTTATGTTTTATCATTCATACTTAATATTTCATGTTTTATCATTCATACTTAATTTTGTAGTGATAAGCTGTCAATTTGTTGTTGTTCAGTCTGCTAACTCAAACTTGTAATTAATGGTTTATGATCATATTGCACATCTTTTATTTTTAGTATATTCATTGTACTTTAAGGACCTTCTTATTGAAAAGAAAATCCCCAAGACATAATTTCCATAAAGATTTAAAAAAATAAAAAAGGTCTTCAGGACAAAAATTGCCAGCTTCCAAAAACTGCACAAAAACAAAGAATGAAGTAAATCTTTCCGAACTACTTCAGCGTGAATTCCATGTATTAATTATAAATCATATTTGGGGGTTTAAACCGTTAAAAAAGGCAGATATTTTTACATTCAAAAACATTTGAGGTCCTTCAGGCAAAAATGTCAACCTCCCAAAAACGTGACAAAAAAGCCTATTTGCGTTTTATTATTATTATTATTATTATTTATTTTTATGAATCACTTTGTCTCCCCAAGGTCAGACAAGAGATATTTAAAATGATTAGGTGTCAATTAACAAGAATATCTAATATAAAATAGGTGAAAACACCCACACGTATGTTTCAGTGTCAACATTGTGCTGCATGCTTTGAATGGGAAAAGTAGCAGCATCCAGTGGACAAATATTCAAATCTGCTCGTCCATATTCAAACATTAATAGTTTGTATCTAAATAAAAAAGGACATTATTTTGGCGTGAGAACCTTTTCTCTAATTTTGGGCCAGTTAAAGACCTTTTGGGCCTGTTTTTATTATTTTTATTTTTTTATTTTTTATTTTAAACAACATAAAAAAAGACACAAGATACACTTACCATTAGTGCATCAACCCCAGAAAACCCTCCCTCCCCCATTCACACTCATCCACACTCATTTACACAAAAGCGGCTGTCTCTTTCTGTTATTAAAAGACTTCTTGTTCCTACTAGGGCTGCAACAACTAATCGATTAAATCGATTAAAATCGATTATTAAAATAGTTGCCGATTAACTTAGTCATCGATTCGTTGGATCTATGCTATGCGCATGCGCAGAGTTTTTTTTTTTTTTTTTTAATTATTGTTTTATTTTTTAAATTTTTTTTAATAAACCTTTATTTATAAACTGCAACATGTACTAACAGCTGAGAAACAATAATCAAAATAAGTATGGTGCCAGTATGCTGTTTTTTTTCAATAAAATACTGGATAGGATAGAAATGTAGTTTGTCTCTTTTATCCGATTATTAATCGATTAATCGAAGTAATAATCGACATATTAATCGATTATCAAATTAATCGTTAGTTGCGGCCCTAGTTCCTACAATATAGAATAATACAGTCTGCAAGGCATGCAGTCTTTAGAGCACACATGACTGTGTGTGCTGCTGGTCCACTAACATTTCCATTAATTACTATTTTTTATGTAGTTGTTTTTATATTGCTTTACTTTCAAACAAAACAAACAAAGGACCTTAACTTCACCAAACCGGGTTGTCAATGAAATCAGATTGTTCAAAAGGGTTCTTAAAACCAGGTCCAGTTCAGATTACGTCCAGATCGGGCTCAGCAACACACACCTTCACCCATGTACACCAAAAACCAGGGAACACAACAGGTTGCATACAATCCACAAACAAAATTACATTTCCATCTTTTTTTATGTTTTTTGGCATCATTATCATTTTCAACCATATAATTTTCTAAAGTTAAAAAATACTGAATACATGTTTTAAAGAAAGTAATACTAAGTGGGCCCTGCGATGAGGTGGCGACTTGTCCAGGGTGTACCCCGCCTTCCGCCCGATTGTAGCTGAGATAGGCTCCAGCGACCCCGAAGGGAATAAGCGGTAGAAAATGGATGGATGGAATACTAAGTGGATATCTGTTTTTGGCCTTAAAAATAAACCTTTTACCGAGTACTATAATTAAATTGACTAAATCATGACTGTCAATGAACTCTCCTAAAACAACAGAAAACACATCAAGCTTCACAAACAAACCAATCTTTAAACACATTTTTTCAACTTCCACCCAAAACAAAGAGACAATATGACAATACCAAAACAAATGCAGGGTGGATTCAGACTCCTGACAACAAAATGGGCAATCATCTGACTCTGTCATATTCCATAGTTTTAACATCTTTCCCGTGGGTAGGAAGTTATAAATAATTTTAATTTGAAAATAACGATTTTGCACATCGATAGTGGTTTTGTAGATTAATTTGAATATTGCATCCCACGGCAACGGGCAGTCAAAAAAGTCCTCCCATTTTCCATATGTGTTGTATGAGGCAGCCTTCAAAGATTTCTTTATTAAATAAAACTTATATATTTTTCTATTTATTTTCGTTCCTTTTTGCCAACTAGAATTTCTTATTAGAGGTTTACAAACTAATAATTTAGTAGTTTCATAATTAATTTGTTTCCATCTTTTCCCAATGACTCCAGTTAGTTGATGAAATGAAAAGCTTTAACAAGCATCACCATACATAGTTCTAAATTCATCATATTTCATAATTTTACCATTTTAATTGATTATATCATTGACAAAAATGATTCCTCTTTCAATCATATTTTTCCAAAAGAAAGGCTTTCCATCTATTACAATATTAGAGTTCATCCATATTATGTGCTGCAAAATATCATCTCTTTTTTCTTGTTTTTTGTCCAACAGGACACTTGTGTACCACTCAGTGTTTAAATACATCTTTGGAACAATTGATGCTTTTAAAGACAGACACATAGCTTCAAGGCTGAGAAGTTTCAGGCCCCCATATTCATATTCATTGTACAGAACCTTTCTTTTAATCTTTTCTGGTTTGCCGTCCCAGACAAAATCCAAGACCCTTCGCTCATAAATCTTAAAAAAGTTTTGTGATGAAGCTGGTAATGACAAAAACAAATAAATAAATTGAGGAATAATTAACGAGTTGACGATAGATATTTTACCATACAAGGTTAAGGATTTCCCTTTCCATAATTGCATAATTTTATCCAGCTTTCTTAGTCGATTATCATAATTTACTGAGCCTAGATCTTCCAGGTTCTCTGGGACAACAACACCAAGTATGTTAACTGGTCCATCTGTCCACAAAACAGGCACTTTGCATTCCACTCGAAAGGACGTTCCCTTTAGATTTCCGATCCTTAATATTTTACATTTATCATAATTTAGCTTAAGCCCAGATTGCTGTGAAAATATGTCCAAAAGATCAAGAAGGTTTCGCAAACAATGAGGATTGGGGCTTATAAAGAAGCTTGTATCGTCTGCATACATTGTTATTTTACTTTCAATATTATTATTACTGAGCCCTTCAATATTTGTATTCAATCTAACTTTAATCGCCAATATTTCCATAGCAATAATACATAAGTATGGAGACAAAGGGCACCCTTGTTTTAGACCTCTTAATAGAGGTATTGTCCCAGAGATGTATCCATTATTGATCATTCTACAGTTAGTTTTATTATATAGCGTCTTGATCCAGTGTGATAAGGAGTTGCCAAAATTGAAAAAAACTAAGCTTTTACAAATAAAATCCAAGCTAATTTTGTCATAAGCTTTCTCCAGGTCGGCTACAAAAATGAATCCTCTTTTATTTTCCATATTATAATTTTCTGTAATTTGTAATAACTGTCTAATATTGTTTCCTATGTTTCTTCCTTGTAGGAAGCCTGATTGATCTTGGTGAATAATATTTGACAAAACAGACTTAAGTCGTGTAGCCAAACATTTTGCCAGGATTTTGGGCCTGTTAAGCGGCGATTTAAAGGACCCTTTGGGCAACTTAAATAACCTTTTGGGCCAGTTAAAGGATCTTTTGAACCTTTTAAATGGTCACTTAAAGGACCTTTTGGGCCAGTGAAAGGACTTTATGGGCCAGTTAAATGACCTTTTGGGCCACTTAAAAGACCCTTTGGGCCAATCTAAGGACCGTTTGGTCCAATATAAGGACCTTTTGGGCCACCTAAAGGACCTTTTGGGAAAATAAAGGACCTTTTGGGCCACTTAAAGGATGTGTTGGGCCTGATAAAGTACTTGCTTGGCCAATCGAATGACCTTTTGGGCTAAGTAAATGACCCTTTGGGCCAATTGAAAGACCTTTTGGGACAATCAAAAGACCTTTTAGGCCAATTGAAAAACCTTTTGCGCTGAATAAAATACCTTTTGGGCCAGTTAAAGGACCTTTTGGGCCAGTTGAAGGACCTTTTTAGGCCAATGGAAGGACCATTTGGTCCAACCTAAGGACCTTTTGAGTCAAATAAAATACCTTTTAGGCCAGTTAAAGGACCATTTGGGCCAATTGAAGGACATTTTTAGGTCAATGGAAGGACCTTTTAGGCAAATCAAAGGACCTTTTGCGCCAAATAAATGACCTTTTGGGCCAGTTAAAGGACATTTTGGGCCAATTGAAGGACATTTTTAGGCCAATCAAAGGACCATTTGGGCCAATCAAAGGACCTTTTGGTCCAATCGAAGGACCTTTTGGGCCAAATGAAGGACATTTTTAGGCCAATGGAAGGACCTTTTTGGCCAATCAAATGACCTTGTGAGCCAAATAAATGACCTTTTGGGCCAGTTAAAGGACCTTTTGGGCCAATTGAAGGACCTTTTCAGGCCAATCGAAGGACCATTTGGGCCAATCGAAGGAACTTTTGGGCCACTTAAAGGACCTTTTTAGTCCAATCGAAGGAGCATTTGGGCCACTTGAAGGACCTTTTTAGTCCAATCGAAGGAGCATTTGGGCCAACCAAAGGACCTTTTGTGCCTCTTGAAGGACCTTTTGGTCCAATCGAAGGACCTGTTGGGCCAAACAAAAGACCTTTTGGGGTAATTAAATGACTTATTGGACCAGATAAATACCTTTTGGGCCAAATGAAGGACCTTTTGGGACAATCAAAAGATCTTTTGGGGTGATTGAAGAACCTTGAAGGACTTTTTGAGGCCAAACGAAGGACCTTTTGAGCCAAATAAAACACCTTTTAGGCCAAACGAAGGACCATTTGGGCCAATCGAAGGACCGTTTGGTCCAATCGAAGGACCTTTTGGGCCACTTAAAAGACCGTTTGGGTCAACATAAGGACAGTTTTGGGCCAACCGAAAGACCTTTTGTGTCCACTTAAAAGACCTTTTGGTCCAATTTAAGGACCGTTTGGTCCAATCGAAGGACCATTTGGGCCACGTGAAGGACCTTTTTTGTCCAATCGAAGGAGCATTTGGGCCAACCGAAGGACCTTTTGTGCCTCTTGAAGGACCTTTTGGTCCAATCGAAGGACCTGTTGGGCCAAACAAAAGATCTTTTGGGGTAATTAAATGACTTATTTTGGGCCAAATGAAGGACCTTTTGGGACAATCAAAAGATCTTTTGGGCCAATTGAAGAACCTTTTCAGGCCAAACGAAGGACCTTTTGAGCCAAATAAAACACCTTTTAGGCCAAACGAAGGACCATTTGGGCCAATCGAAGGACCGTTTGGTCCAATCGAAGGACCTTTTGGGCCACTTAAAAGACCGTTTGGGCCAACATAAGGACAGTTTGGTCCAATCGAAGGACCGTTTGGTCCAATCGAAGGATCTTTTGGGCCAACTGAAGGACCTTTTGGGCCAATATAAGGACCGTTTGGTCCAATCGAAGGATCCTTTGGGCCAGTTAAAAGACATTTTGGGCCAATCGAAGGACCTTTTGGGCCAATCAAAGGACCTTTTGGGCCACTAAAAAGACCTTTTGGTCCAATCTAAGGACCATTTGGTCCAATCGAAGGATCCTTCGGGCCAGTTAAAATACCTTTTGGCCCAACCGAAAGACCTTTTGTGTCCACTTAAAAGACCTTTTGGTCCAATTTAAGGACCGCTTGGTCCAATCGAAGGACCGTTTGGTCCAATCGAAGGACCTTTTGGGCCACGTAAAAGACCGTTTGGGCCAATATAAGGACCGTTTGGTCCAATCGAAGGATCCTTTGGGCCAGTAAAAGACCTTTTGGGCCAATCGAAGGACCGTTTGGTCCAATCGAAGGACCATTCTGTCCAATCGAAGGACCGTTCGGTCCAATCGAAGGACCGTTCGGTCCAATCGAAGGACCTTTTGGGCCACTTAAAAGACCTTTTGGGACAATCTAAGGACCGCTTGGTCCAATCGAAGGACTGTCTGGTCCAATCGAAGGACCGTTCGGTCCAATCGAAGGACCTTTTGGGCCACTTAAAAGACCTTTTGGGCCAATATAAGGACCGTTTGGTCCAATCGAAGGATCCTTTGGGCCAGTTAAAAGACCTTTTGGGCCAATCGAAGGACCGTTTGGTCCAATCAAAGGACCGTTTGGTCCAATTGAAGGACCATTCGGTCCAATCGAAGGACCGTTCGGTCCAATCGAAGGACCTTTTGGGCCACTTAAAAGACCTTTTGGGACAATCTAAGGACCGCTTGGTCCAATCGAAGGACTGTCTGGTCCAATCGAAGGACCGTTCGGTCCAATCGAAGGACCTTTTGGGCCACTTAAAAGACCGTTTGGGCCAATATAAGGACCGTTTGGTCCAATCGAAGGATCCTTTGGGCCAGATAAAAGACCTTTTGGGCCAATCGAAGGACCGTTTGGTCCAATCAAAGGACCGTTTGGTCCAATCGAAGGACCATTCAGTCCAATCGAAGGACCGTTCGGTCCAATCGAAGGACCTTTTGGGCCACCTAAAAGACCTTTTGGGACAATCTAAGGACCGTTTGGTCCAATCGAAGGATCCTTTGGGCCAGTTAAAAGACCTTTTGGGCCAATCGAAGGACCGTTTGGTCCAATCAAAGGACCGTTTGGTCCAATTGAAGGACCATTCGGTCCAATCGAAGGACCGTTCGGTCCAATCGAAGGACCTTTTGGGCCACTTAAAAGACCTTTTGGGACAATCTAAGGACCGCTTGGTCCAATCGAAGGACTGTCTGGTCCAATCGAAGGACCGTACGGTCCAATCGAAGGACCTTTTGGGCCACTTAAAAGACCGTTTGGGCCAATATAAGGACCGTTTGGTCCAATCGAAGGATCCTTTGGGCCAGATAAAAGACCTTTTGGGCCAATCGAAGGACCGTTTGGTCCAATCAAAGGACCGTTTGGTCCAATCGAAGGACCATTCAGTCCAATCGAAGGACCGTTCGGTCCAATCGAAGGACCTTTTGGGCCACTTAAAAGACCTTTTGGGACAATCTAAGGACCGCTTGGTCCAATCGAAGGACTGTCTGGTCCAATCGAAGGACCTTTTGGGCCAACCGAAAGACCTTTTGTGTCCACTTAAAAGACCTTTTGGTCCAATTTAAGGACCGTTTGGTCCAATCGAAGGACCGTTTGGTCCAATCGAAGGACCTTTTGGGCCACTTAAAAGACCGTTTGGGCCAACATAAGGACAGTTTGGTCCAATCGAAAGACCGTTTGGTCCAATCGAAGGATCGTTTGGTCCAATCGTAGGATCGTTTGGGCCAACTGAAGAACCTTTTGGGCCACTTAAAAGACATTTTGGTCCAATATAAGGACCGTTTGGTCAAATCGAAGGATCTTTTGGGCCAGATAAAAGACCTTTTGGGCCAATCGAAGGACCTTTTGGGCCAATCGAAGGACCTTTTGGGCCACTTAAAAAACTTTTTGGTCCAATCTAAGGACCGTTTGGTCCAATCGAAGGACTGTCTGGTCCAATCGAAGGACCGTTCGGTCCAATCTAAGGACCGTTTGGTCCAATCGAAGGATCTTTTGCGCCAATCGAAGGAACATTTGGTCCAATCGAAGGATCTTTTGGGCCACTTAAAAGTCCTTTTGGGCCAATCTAAGGACCGTTTGGTCCAATCAAAGGACTGTTTGGTCCAATCAAAGGACCGTTCGGTCTAATCGAAGGACCGTTCGGTCCAATCGAAGGACCGTTTGGCCAAAAGGGCCACTTAAAAGACCTTTTGGGCCAATCTAAGGACTGTTTGGTCCAATCGAAGGACCTCTTGGGCCAATCGAAGGACCTTTTGGGCCACTTAAAAGACCTTTTGGGTCCAATCTAAGGACCGTTTGGTCCAATCGAAGGACTGTCTGGTCCAATCCAAGGACCTCTCGGGCCAATCGAAGGACCTGTTGGGACAGTTAAAAGACCTTTTGGTCCAATCTAAGGACCGTTTGGTCCAATCGAAGGACCTTTTGGGCCAATCGAAGGATCTTTTGGGCCACTTAAAAGACCTTTTGGTCCAATCGAAGGACCTTTTGGGCCAATCGAAAGGACCTATTGGGACACTTAAAAGGCCTTTTGGGTCCAATCTAAGGACCTTTTGGTCCAATCGAAGAACTGTCTGGTCCAATCGAAGGACCTCTTGGGCCAATCGAAGGACCTGTTGAGACACTTAAAAGACCTTTTGGTCCAATCGAAGGACCGTTTGGTCCAATCGAAGGACCTTTTGGGCCAATCGAAGGATCTTTTGGGCCACTTCAAAGACCGTTTGGTCCAATCGAAGGACCGTTTGGTCCAATCGAAGGATCCTTTGGGCCAGTTAAAATACCTTTTGGCCCAACCGAAAGACCTTTTGTGTCCACTTAAAAGACCTTTTGGTCCAATTTAAGGACCGTTTGGTCCAATCGAAGGACCGTTTGGTCCAATCGAAGGACCTTTTGGGCCACGTAAAAGACCGTTTGGGCCAATATAAGGACCGTTTGGTCCAATCGAAGGATCCTTTGGGCCAGTAAAAGACCTTTTGGGCCAATCGAAGGACCGTTTGGTCCAATCGAAGGACCATTCTGTCCAATCGAAGGACCGTTCGGTCCAATCGAAGGACCGTTCGGTCCAATCGAAGGACCTTTTGGGCCACTTAAAAGACCTTTTGGGACAATCTAAGGACCGCTTGGTCCAATCGAAGGACTGTCTGGTCCAATCGAAGGACCGTTCGGTCCAATCGAAGGACCTTTTGGGCCACTTAAAAGACCTTTTGGGCCAATATAAGGACCGTTTGGTCCAATCGAAGGATCCTTTGGGCCAGTTAAAAGACCTTTTGGGCCAATCGAAGGACCGTTTGGTCCAATCAAAGGACCGTTTGGTCCAATTGAAGGACCATTCGGTCCAATCGAAGGACCGTTCGGTCCAATCGAAGGACCTTTTGGGCCACTTAAAAGACCTTTTGGGACAATCTAAGGACCGCTTGGTCCAATCGAAGGACTGTCTGGTCCAATCGAAGGACCGTTCGGTCCAATCGAAGGACCTTTTGGGCCACTTAAAAGACCGTTTGGGCCAATATAAGGACCGTTTGGTCCAATCGAAGGATCCTTTGGGCCAGATAAAAGACCTTTTGGGCCAATCGAAGGACCGTTTGGTCCAATCAAAGGACCGTTTGGTCCAATCGAAGGACCATTCAGTCCAATCGAAGGACCGTTCGGTCCAATCGAAGGACCTTTTGGGCCACTTAAAAGACCTTTTGGGACAATCTAAGGACCGTTTGGTCCAATCGAAGGATCCTTTGGGCCAGTTAAAAGACCTTTTGGGCCAATCGAAGGACCGTTTGGTCCAATCAAAGGACCGTTTGGTCCAATTGAAGGACCATTCGGTCCAATCGAAGGACCGTTCGGTCCAATCGAAGGACCTTTTGGGCCACTTAAAAGACCTTTTGGGACAATCTAAGGACCGCTTGGTCCAATCGAAGGACTGTCTGGTCCAATCGAAGGACCGTACGGTCCAATCGAAGGACCTTTTGGGCCACTTAAAAGACCGTTTGGGCCAATATAAGGACCGTTTGGTCCAATCGAAGGATCCTTTGGGCCAGATAAAAGACCTTTTGGGCCAATCGAAGGACCGTTTGGTCCAATCAAAGGACCGTTTGGTCCAATCGAAGGACCATTCAGTCCAATCGAAGGACCGTTCGGTCCAATCGAAGGACCTTTTGGGCCACTTAAAAGACCTTTTGGGACAATCTAAGGACCGCTTGGTCCAATCGAAGGACTGTCTGGTCCAATCGAAGGACCTTTTGGGCCAACCGAAAGACCTTTTGTGTCCACTTAAAAGACCTTTTGGTCCAATTTAAGGACCGTTTGGTCCAATCGAAGGACCTTTTGGGCCACTTAAAAGACCGTTTGGGCCAACATAAGGACAGTTTGGTCCAATCGAAAGACCGTTTGGTCCAATCGAAGGATCGTTTGGTCCAATCGTAGGATCGTTTGGGCCAACTGAAGAACCTTTTGGGCCACTTAAAAGACATTTTGGTCCAATATAAGGACCGTTTGGTCAAATCGAAGGATCTTTTGGGCCAGATAAAAGACCTTTTGGGCCAATCGAAGGACCTTTTGGGCCAATCGAAGGACCTTTTGGGCCACTTAAAAAACTTTTTGGTCCAATCTAAGGACCGTTTGGTCCAATCGAAGGATCCTTTGGGCCAGTTAAAAGACCTTTTGGTCCAATCGAAGGACCGTTTGGTCCAATCGAAGGAACGTTCGGTCCAATCGAAGGACCTATTGGGCCATTTATAAGACCTTTTGGGACAATCTAAGGACCGCTTGGTCCAATCGAAGGACTGTCTGGTCCAATCGAAGGACCGTTCGGTCCAATCTAAGGACCGTTTGGTCCAATCGAAGGATCTTTTGGGCCAATCGAAGGAACATTTGGTCCAATCGAAGGATCTTTTGGGCCACTTAAAAGTCCTTTTGGGCCAATCTAAGGACCGTTTGGTCCAATCAAAGGACTGTTTGGTCCAATCAAAGGACCGTTCGGTCTAATCGAAGGACCGTTTGGCCAAAAGGGCCACTTAAAAGACCTTTTGGGCCAATCTAAGGACTGTTTGGTCCAATCAAAGGACCGTTCGGTCCAATCGAAGGACCGTTTGGCCAAAAGGGCCACTTAAAAGACCTTTTGGGCCAATCTAAGGACTGTTTGGTCCAATCGAAGGACCTCTTGGGCCAATCGAAGGACCTTTTGGGCCACTTAAAAGACCTTTTGGGTCCAATCTAAGGACCGTTTGGTCCAATCGAAGGACTGTCTGGTCCAATCCAAGGACCTCTCGGGCCAATCGAAGGACCTGTTGGGACAGTTAAAAGACCTTTTGGTCCAATCTAAGGACCGTTTGGTCCAATCGAAGGACCTTTTGGGCCAATCGAAGGATCTTTTGGGCCACTTAAAAGACCTTTTGGTCCAATCGAAGGACCTTTTGGGCCAATCGAAAGGACCTATTGGGACACTTAAAAGGCCTTTTGGGTCCAATCTAAGGACCTTTTGGTCCAATCGAAGAACTGTCTGGTCCAATCGAAGGACCTCTTGGGCCAATCGAAGGACCTGTTGAGACACTTAAAAGACCTTTTGGTCCAATCGAAGGACCGTTTGGTCCAATCGAAGGACCTTTTGGGCCACGTAAAAGACCGTTTGGGCCAATATAAGGACCGTTTGGTCCAATCGAAGGATCCTTTGGGCCAGTAAAAGACCTTTTGGGCCAATCGAAGGACCGTTTGGTCCAATCGAAGGACCATTCTGTCCAATCGAAGGACCGTTCGGTCCAATCGAAGGACCGTTCGGTCCAATCGAAGGACCTTTTGGGCCACTTAAAAGACCTTTTGGGACAATCTAAGGACCGCTTGGTCCAATCGAAGGACTGTCTGGTCCAATCGAAGGACCGTTCGGTCCAATCGAAGGACCTTTTGGGCCACTTAAAAGACCTTTTGGGCCAATATAAGGACCGTTTGGTCCAATCGAAGGATCCTTTGGGCCAGTTAAAAGACCTTTTGGGCCAATCGAAGGACCGTTTGGTCCAATCAAAGGACCGTTTGGTCCAATTGAAGGACCATTCGGTCCAATCGAAGGACCGTTCGGTCCAATCGAAGGACCTTTTGGGCCACTTAAAAGACCTTTTGGGACAATCTAAGGACCGCTTGGTCCAATCGAAGGACTGTCTGGTCCAATCGAAGGACCGTTCGGTCCAATCGAAGGACCTTTTGGGCCACTTAAAAGACCGTTTGGGCCAATATAAGGACCGTTTGGTCCAATCGAAGGATCCTTTGGGCCAGATAAAAGACCTTTTGGGCCAATCGAAGGACCGTTTGGTCCAATCAAAGGACCGTTTGGTCCAATCGAAGGACCATTCAGTCCAATCGAAGGACCGTTCGGTCCAATCGAAGGACCTTTTGGGCCACTTAAAAGACCTTTTGGGACAATCTAAGGACCGTTTGGTCCAATCGAAGGATCCTTTGGGCCAGTTAAAAGACCTTTTGGGCCAATCGAAGGACCGTTTGGTCCAATCAAAGGACCGTTTGGTCCAATTGAAGGACCATTCGGTCCAATCGAAGGACCGTTCGGTCCAATCGAAGGACCTTTTGGGCCACTTAAAAGACCTTTTGGGACAATCTAAGGACCGCTTGGTCCAATCGAAGGACTGTCTGGTCCAATCGAAGGACCGTACGGTCCAATCGAAGGACCTTTTGGGCCACTTAAAAGACCGTTTGGGCCAATATAAGGACCGTTTGGTCCAATCGAAGGATCCTTTGGGCCAGATAAAAGACCTTTTGGGCCAATCGAAGGACCGTTTGGTCCAATCAAAGGACCGTTTGGTCCAATCGAAGGACCATTCAGTCCAATCGAAGGACCGTTCGGTCCAATCGAAGGACCTTTTGGGCCACTTAAAAGACCTTTTGGGACAATCTAAGGACTGCTTGGTCCAATCGAAGGACTGTCTGGTCCAATCGAAGGACCTTTTGGGCCAACCGAAAGACCTTTTGTGTCCACTTAAAAGACCTTTTGGTCCAATTTAAGGACCGTTTGGTCCAATCGAAGGACCGTTTGGTCCAATCGAAGGACCTTTTGGGCCACTTAAAAGACCGTTTGGGCCAACATAAGGACAGTTTGGTCCAATCGAAAGACCGTTTGGTCCAATCGAAGGATCGTTTGGTCCAATCGTAGGATCGTTTGGGCCAACTGAAGAACCTTTTGGGCCACTTAAAAGACATTTTGGTCCAATATAAGGACCGTTTGGTCAAATCGAAGGATCTTTTGGGCCAGATAAAAGACCTTTTGGGCCAATCGAAGGACCTTTTGGGCCAATCGAAGGACCTTTTGGGCCACTTAAAAAACTTTTTGGTCCAATCTAAGGACCGTTTGGTCCAATCGAAGGATCCTTTGGGCCAGTTAAAAGACCTTTTGGTCCAATCGAAGGACCGTTTGGTCCAATCGAAGGAACGTTCGGTCCAATCGAAGGACCTATTGGGCCATTTATAAGACCTTTTGGGACAATCTAAGGACCGCTTGGTCCAATCGAAGGACTGTCTGGTCCAATCGAAGGACCGTTCGGTCCAATCTAAGGACCGTTTGGTCCAATCGAAGGATCTTTTGGGCCAATCGAAGGAACATTTGGTCCAATCGAAGGATCTTTTGGGCCACTTAAAAGTCCTTTTGGGCCAATCTAAGGACCGTTTGGTCCAATCAAAGGACTGTTTGGTCCAATCAAAGGACCGTTCGGTCTAATCGAAGGACCGTTTGGCCAAAAGGGCCACTTAAAAGACCTTTTGGGCCAATCTAAGGACTGTTTGGTCCAATCAAAGGACCGTTCGGTCCAATCGAAGGACCGTTTGGCCAAAAGGGCCACTTAAAAGACCTTTTGGGCCAATCTAAGGACTGTTTGGTCCAATCGAAGGACCTCTTGGGCCAATCGAAGGACCTTTTGGGCCACTTAAAAGACCTTTTGGGTCCAATCTAAGGACCGTTTGGTCCAATCGAAGGACTGTCTGGTCCAATCCAAGGACCTCTCGGGCCAATCGAAGGACCTGTTGGGACAGTTAAAAGACCTTTTGGTCCAATCTAAGGACCGTTTGGTCCAATCGAAGGACCTTTTGGGCCAATCGAAGGATCTTTTGGGCCACTTAAAAGACCTTTTGGTCCAATCGAAGGACCTTTTGGGCCAATCGAAAGGACCTATTGGGACACTTAAAAGGCCTTTTGGGTCCAATCTAAGGACCTTTTGGTCCAATCGAAGAACTGTCTGGTCCAATCGAAGGACCTCTTGGGCCAATCGAAGGACCTGTTGAGACACTTAAAAGACCTTTTGGTCCAATCGAAGGACCGTTTGGTCCAATCGAAGGACCTTTTGGGCCAATCGAAGGATCTTTTGGGCCACTTCAAAGACCGTTTGGTCCAATCGAAGGACCGTTTGGTCCAATCGAAGGACCTCTTGGTCCAATCGAAGGACCTTTTGGGCCACTTAAAAGACTTTTTGGGTCCAATCTAAGGACCGTTTGGTCTAATTGAAGGACTGTCTGGTCAATCGAAGGACCTCTTGGGCCAATCGAAGGACCTTTTGGGCCACTTAAAAGACCTTTTGGTCCAATCTAAGGACCGTTTGGTCCAATCGAAGAATCTTTTGGGCCAATCGAAGGATCTCTTGGGCCAATCGAAGGACCTTTTGGGCCACTTAAAAGAGCTTTTGGTCCAATCTAAGGACCGTTCGGTCCAATTGAAGGATCTTTTGGGCCAATCGAAGGACCTTTTGGGCCACTTAAAAGACCTTTTGGTCCAATCTAAGGAACATTTGGTCCAATCGAAGGATCTTTTGGGCCACTTAAAAGACCTTTTGGGCCAACCGAAGGACCGTTTGGTCCAATCGAAGGACCTTTTGGGCCACTTAAAAGACCTTTTGGGCTAAGGACCGTTCTGTCCAATCGACGGACCTCTTGGGCCAATTGAAGGACCTTTTGGGCCACTTAAAAGACCTTTTGGTCCAATCTAAGGACCGTTTGGTCCAATCGAAGAATCTTTTGGGCCAATCGAAGGACCTCTTGGGCCAATCGAAGGACCTTTTGGGCCACTTAAAAGAGCTTTTGGTCCAATCTAAGGACCGTTTGGTCCAATCGAAGGATCTTTTGGTCCAATCGAAGGAACTTTTGGGCCACTTAAAAGACCTTTTGGGCCAACCGAAGGACCATTTGGTCCAATCGAAGGACTTTTTGGTCCAATCGAAGGACCGTTCGGTCCAATCGAAGGACCTTTTGGGCCACTTAAAAGACCTTTTGGGCCAACTAAGGACCGTTCGGTCCAATCGACGGACCTCTTGGGCCAATCGAAGGACCTTTTGGGCCACTTAAAATACCTTTTGGGACAATCTAAGGACCGTTTGGTTCAATCGAAAGACTGTCTGGTCCAATCGAAGGACCTCTTGGGCCAATCGAAGGACATTTTGGGCCACTTAAAAGACCTTTTGGTCCAATCTAAGGACCGTTTGGTTCAATCGAAGGACTGTCTGGTCCAATCGAAGGACCGTTTGATCCAATCGAAGGACCTTTTGGGCCACTTAAAAGACCTTTTGGGCCAATCTAAGGACTGTTTGGTCCAATCGAAGGACCTTTTGGGCCACTTAAAAGACCTTTTGGGCCAATCTAAGGACCGTTTGATCCAATCGAAGGACCTTTTGGCCCACTGAAAAGACCTTTTGGTCCAATCTAAGGACTGTTTGGTCCAATCGAAGGACCTTTTGGTCCAATTGAAGGACCTTTTGGTCCAATCGAAGGACCTTTTGGGCCACTTAAAAGACTTTTTGGGCAAATGGAAGGAGCTTTTGGTCCAATGAAAGATCCCTTAGTTGTGAATGTCCATAAAGGTGCCATAAAAGTGTCTCCTGTGTGTTGCAGATGTGTTCCATGGTCTTCTCTGGCTCGACGTGAGAGTGTAGAAGAAGAATCCAAACTGCTTTGTCTCTTTCTGCCCCCCTTGCCCCCCCCCCCCCCCCCGCTCCCCTTCCATACGTGCCTACGCGCATTTGTGATAATTTCCTGTAATTATCATTTCTCCTCCTGACACAAAAACCTTCTCACACAAAAGTGATGGAGGTCCCGCCTTAAATGGCACATTTGGCGAAGGCGAGCTCGCACCGTGGGCCAGGGCTCGCCGCGTCCCTCACTTCCTCTCTTGGCCCCCGGCTGCCAACCACTTCCTGTCTTGGCCCCTCGCGCCTGAACGCCTCGCGGCGAGCACAGTATGCCTAACGAGGAGGCGTGTCTACAAGGGCAGCGTGATTACGAGTGCCTCCTCTGAATGTTCCCCAGGAGGAACACGCCTTCACCTTCAGTTCCGCCGTCAGCCCAGGAATGTAGGAGGACCCAGAAGTGCTCCCAAGACTTTTTGCTGCATGCTTTGAGGGGGCAAGAATACTGCCACCTGCTGGACAAGATCTTGGTCAGGAGTTATTGACATCATGAGGCACTTTAGGGCGCCTGAATCTGTTCTCAGTGGTCTCCTGGCGCGTCACGCTCCTCCCTGACTGTGACCGCAAAAACCTTTCCAAGCCATAAAACCTTTGGGTGACCAAATCCTCAAGAACTGCACGGCGTCTTAACCATGTCAGAATGACGCTTGCTGCCAATCTCCGACTCCTCGCCCTCCTCTCCCTCCTCGGCGCCCACATCCCCGCCGCCGCCCCGGACCCCGCCCCGACTCCGCCCGCCCCTCGCTCCAGGAGCAGGGCCAACCCCCCTGAGAGAGTCCCGGAGGAGGCGCCGCCCCGAGCGGCGGCCCAGGTCATGTTCCCCAAGAACGTGACCTCGGCCGAGGCGCTGGCGCCCCCGCTGGGCGCGGCCCAGGTGTCCCCGCGCCTGATGGACGTGTGGATGGACGTGTGCCAGGGCTACTATGACGTAATGGGACAGTTCGACAGCGCCTTCAACTGCTCCAAGGACACCTACATCTACTGCTGCGGGACCTGCCACTACCGCTTCTGCTGCCCGGACCGGAACCGGCAGCTGAAGCAGGACAGCTGCAAGAACTACGACTCCCCCGAGTGGGCCAAGACCGAGTCCCCCGCTTTGGTTCTGGAGGATGAGCCGGGCTCCGACCCGGACGTGGACCCGCTGAGGCAGCAGAGCCACTACACGGGCTTCGTGATCGGGGGCGTGGTGGTGTTCATGGTGGCCGTGGCCGTGGGCATCAAGGTGGTCTTCAACAAGGTGCAACAGGAAGCCCACCAGCGAGACCTCAACATGCCCAGGTGACCTTTCACACACATTTCGGACTTCCTGCTGTGCGACCAAATAGTTCTCTTAGTCATCGGCTGGGAGAGATTTTATGTAGCAGACGCTAGCAACGGTAGCATAGCTGTGTGAGCTACATGCTAACACCCACATTTTAACAGAAGCATCATGCTAGGTTAGCATCTTTGCTGGCATTTTAACAGAAACATCAGACTAGGTTAGCATCTTTGCTGGCATTTGAATTGAAACATCGTGCTAGGTTAGCATCTTTACAGGCATTTGAAGTTTTGAACAGAAACATCATGCTAGGTTAGCATCTTTGCAAGTCTTCTAAAAGAAACATCCTGCTAGGTTAGCATCTTTGCTGGCATTTAACAGAAACATCAGGCTAGGTTAGCATCTTTGCAAGCATTTGAACTTAAACATCGTGCTAGGTTAGCATCTTTACAGGCATTTGAAGTTTTGAACAGAAACATCATGCTAGGTTAGCATCTTTGCTGGCATTTAACAGAAACAACATGCTAGGTTAGCATCTTTGCAAGCATTTGAACTGAAACATCGTGCTAGGTTAGCATCTTTACAGGCATTTGAAGTTTTAAACAGAAACATCATGCTAGGTTAGCATCTTTGCTGGCATTTAACAGAAACATCAGGCTAGGTTAGCATCTTTGCTGGCATTTTGATAGAAACACCATGCTAGGTTAGCATCTTTACTAGAATTGTAACAGAAACACCATGCTGGGTTAGCATCTTTGCTAGAATTGTAACAGAAACATCATGTTAGGTTAGCATCTTTGCTGGCATTTTAACAGAAACATCAGGCTAGGTTAGCATCTTTGCTGGCATTTTAAAAGGAACATCATGGTAGGTTAGCATCTTTGCAGGCAATTTAACTGAAACGTCATGCTAGGTTAGCATCTTTGCTAGAATTGTAACAGAAACATCATGTTAGGTTAGCATCTTTGCTGGCATTTTGATAGAAACACCATGCTAGGTTAGCATCTTTACTAGAATTGTAACAGAAACACCATGCTGGGTTAGCATCTTTGCTAGAATTGTAACAGAAACATCATGTTAGGTTAGCATATTTGCTGGCATTTTAACAGAAACATCAGGCTAGGTTAGCATCTTTGCTGGCATTTTAAAAGGAACATCATGCTAGGTTAGCATCTTTGCAGGCAATTTAACTGAAACGTCATGCTAGGTTAGCATCTTTGCTAGAATTGTAACAGAAACATCATGTTAGGTTAGCATCTTTGCTGGCATTTTAACAGAAACATCAGGCTGGGTTAGCATATTTGCTAGCATTTTAAAAGAAACATCATGATAGGTTAGCATCTTTGCAGGCAATTTAACTGAAACATCATGCTAGGTTAGCATCTTTGCAAGCCTTCTAAAAGAAGCATCATGCTAGGTTACCATCTTTGCTGGCATTTAACAGAAACATCATGCTAGGTTAGCATCTTTGCTGGCATTTAAAAGAAACATCATGCTAGGTTAGCATCTTTGCTAGAAATGTAACAGAAGCATCAAGCTAGGTTAGCATCTTTGCTGGCATTTTGATAGAAACACCATGCTAGGTTAGCATCTTTGCTGGCATTTTGATAGAAACACCATGCTAGGTTAGCATCTTTGCTGGCATTTTGATAGAAACACCATGCTAGGTTAGCATCTTTGCTGGCATTTTGATAGAAACACCATGCTAGGTTAGCATCTTTGCTGGCATTTTGATAGAAACACCATGCTAGGTTAGCATCTTTGCTGGCATTTGAACTGAAACATCATGCTAGGTTAGCATCTTTGCAAGAATTGTAACTGAAACATCATGCTAGGTTAGCGTTTGCGTCTCTCTTGACACATGGCCTGTGTCCAGGGCCCTGGTGGACATGTTGCGACACCAGTCCAGTCCGGTCCAGCAGGACGAGAGGAACAACAGCCTGGCCTTGGCTGTGGGGGACGGCCAGGGGACGCTGGGCAGAGCTCCTAAAAACCTCTACACCTCGGGACTTCCCAGCAAGGACAACCGACGTGAGCGAGTCTTTTTATTTATTACGGCGGCGCTATCAGTTGTGAACAACATGGAGGTGTGGCTGTGGCATCCACTCATTTAAACCTTTTCATTTTTGAGGGCAGTGGGGAATGTTCAGCACAACTTCATCCACTCGTCAGGATCCAGCCCCAAACACACGGCGACCATCGGTAAGGCCCACTTTAAAACTCTCCTTAAAATCACATTAGCATGCTAATATGCTAATTCAGTGCTTCTCAAATAGCGGCTTTGGGACACAAAACGTTTAACAAACTCAGAAATGACAAAAAATGAAAAAAAATAATAATGAAAAATTATAATATCTGAAATTGATCTAAAGACTAAAAAATAGAAAGTAAAAAAAATTAAATAATATTTGACTTATTTTTTAACGCTTTTTTGGGTCCCCAGGACCTTTAGTGTGATTTATTTTTGAAAAGCCTGTCTTTGCTCAAAAAATAATAATAAATTAAAATCAACGTTGTTATGAATTATTGGCTTATTTAAGGCTCCAATTACTTTACATCCAATATTCCACTTTGAAATATTTTTTTGGGGTGAAGATAATGAATATTTTGTGTGTTTGTCATTTAAAAAACAAAGTTTTGTTTGACAAAAATGCTATAAATAACAAAGAAAAAAAATATAATGAAAAATTATAATATCTGAAGTTAATCTAGAGACTAAAGCATTGAAAGTTAAAAAAAAAATAATAATTTTTTTTTTACTTATTTCTAACACTTTCATGACTGAGGCCTTTTTGGGTCTCCAGGACCTTTAGTGTGACTTATTTATGAAAAACCTACCATTGCTCCAACATTTTTTTTAAATCAGTGTTGTTATGAATTATTCATCTATTTAAGGCTCCAATTACTTTACATCAAATATTGCACTTTGAAATATTTTTGTCGAATATAATGAGTATTTTGTGTTTGTCATTTAAAAAACAAAGTTTCTTTTGACAAAAATTATACAAATAAAAAAAAAAAGAAATAAAAGATATGAACAATTATAATATCTGAAGTTGATCTAAAGACTAAAGCATTGAAAGTAAAAAAAATAATACAAAATAATATACTTATTTTTAACACTTTCATGACTGAGGCCTTTTTGGGTCCCCGGGACCTTTAGTGTGACTTATTTTTTTTAAAGCCTGTCTTTGCTCAAAAAATAATAATACATTAAAATCAATGTTGTTATGAATTATTGATCTATTTAAGGCTCCAATTACTTTACATCAAATATTACACTTTGAAATATTTTTTTGATGAAGATGATGAATATTTTATGGTTTGTCATTTAAAAAACAAAGTTTATTTTGACAAAAATGGTATAAATAATTTTAAAAAAAAGAAAATAAATAATAATATCGGAAGTTAATCTCGAGACTAAAGCGTTGAAAGTTAAAAAATATATATATATATTTTACTTATTTTTAAAATTGTCATGACGGAGGCCTTTTGGGTCCCCAGGACCTTAAGTGTGATTTATTTTTTGAAAAACCTGTCTTTGCTCAAAAAATAATAATAAGTTAAAATAAATGTTGTTATGAATTATTGATCTATTTAAGGCTCCAATTACTTTACATCAAATATTCCACTTTGAATAATTGTTAGGTGAAGATAATGAATGATTTGTGTTTGTCATTTTTTAAAAAAGTTTCCTTTGACAAAAATGGTATAAATAACAAATAAATACATTTAAAAAATAATGAAAAATTATAATATCTGAAGTTAATCTAGAGACTAAAGAATTGAAAGTAAAAAAATATATATATTTGACTTATTCTCTTCTTTGCTCTTCTTTGACAAAGAGCAAAACACATGAAAAAAAACCAACTCTGATAACCGACGGATGGATCTGAATTTTAAGTAGAGATTTAAGTAAAGAAAATTTAAAAAAAATACTTATTCTTAACACTTTTATTAGTGGGACCCTTTTGGGTCCACAAGACCTTTAGTGTCGCTTTTTTTTTTTTGTAAAAAACTGTCATTACTCAAAAATAAATACTAAATTAATATCAATGTTGTTATGAATTATTGATCTATTTAAGGTTCCAATTACTTTACATCAAATATTCTACTTTAAGATATGTTTTAGGAACAATTTGGTGGTTTTGCAATTAAAAAAAACAAGAGTTTCAATGACAAAAATGGGGGGAAATATTTTTTTTAAAGATATTTAACTTCATATCGACAAATAGATCTTGAGATGATCTGGATCAGTGGTTCTCAAACTTTGGAACTCAGGAAACACGTGTCTCTCCAAGTAATGACCAACATTAAAGTACAGTAGCGTAGTAGACAAAGTATTCGTTAAAAACAAAGCAGAGGTTTTATTTAACAAGTATGTTCAATATTTTCGGTCGTTGTAGCATTACACACGGTTTGAACAGTCACACTGTGTTGGAATATTTCATGAAGTGATTATTTGGCGCACCACAAGAGGGAGCCTGCGTACCACTAGTCTTAGAGAGACACGTAAACAAAGACAGCGGTGATATCGCAGTCGATCCACGATGTCCGCAAATGAAACTCTGCTGCTCCACGATCTAACGCCTTGGTTCTTGTGTCCCGTGTGGTCTGGCAGAACGCACGCCTCGCATGAACAACACTCAGCTGGCGGCGGGGGGCACCCTGCTCTCCAGCAAGCACAACAACACCAAGTCCCAGCCCGCCTTCCACCACTCGCTGCACAACCTCGCTCAGCTGCCGCCCTCCTACGAGAGCGCCACCAAGCCGGAACTCAACAGATACTCCTCGCTCAAGCGGCTCGGTAAGTGCCCGGCGAGGACTAATGTCCCACCCCGGTCTCCCCGCCGCTCTTGAATCCCCGCAACAAGTCAGAGAAATGTGCTTTGGCTTTCAGAAAAAGGTCTGGACGAGTACTCGTCTGGGTACTGCACCACCAAGCGGCGCCCGCACACCGCCCAGCCGGCACTTCAGTCCTCCCAGCACCACCTCCACTGGGGCGGGGACTACACCCTCGGCGGGAGAGGCACTCTCCCCAGGCATGCCACCCGACCCTGGATCCCGCCGCCGCCCTCCGGCATGCCGGCTTCGCCCACCCCCAATCCATACCCGCTGGATCCCCCGGAGCCCCAGTACAACCCCAATTACGACACCCTCTCCAAACCTGCGCGGAAGGTGAAGTCCACCGACCAGCTGCTCAACATGGGGGACGTCCCCGGTAACACTGGAACCTTGTCCCGCATGTCCAAGAACCAGCAGCACCAGTACTACAAAGCCATGGTTGCCTCTGGTAAGAACTCCAACACACAGACACTTACCCGCAAGACCCAGGACAGGCCGGACAGGCAGGACCGGCAGGACAGGCAAGACAGGCAAGACAGGCAGGACAGGCAGGACCGGCAGGACAGGCAAGACAGGCAAGACAGGCAAGACAGGCAGGACAGGCAGGACAGGCAGGAACGGTTGCTCATGTCCCCAGACCACTTGGAGGAGAGGATGGGCGGGATGGGGGTGGTCGACCCGTACGCCCACACAGGAGGGGGCGGCGTCCCCACCTTGCCTCGCCAGCAGAAGGCCCAGTCCCAGCAGAACGTGTGCGCCACGCCCTCCCTGGACCGCCACCACATGATCAAGATGAACTCTCACCCGACCTCCGGCAGGGAGCAGGAGAGGAACCCGGGCATGAGCGGCCACATTGCCGGGGGGATGGGCTGGGCAGGGGAGATGCCCGGGGCGGCGGGCGTCGTCATGGGGACGGGAACGCTGGGGGGCCACAGCGCCAGGAGGATGGCCTTCGCGGCTAAGCGGCAGAACACCATCGAGCAGCTGCACTTCATCCCGGGAGGGGGCGGTGGCAGCGGCGGCGGGGGATCGGGGGCCGGCGGAGGGGGCGGCAGTCAGGGGATCCGGACGGGGAGCAAAAACGAGGTGACGGTGTGAGCGCACCAAGCCAGAAGATGGACAGCTGCTAGAAGTAGAGTTCTTGTGACGAGGTTTAGGCTCTTCTAATTAGTGTAGTGACAGCCACCAATCACGGAGCACCTTTGTGACCACATCAGCCATATTTTCTACGTGAACATGCCATTCTTTGCCATATGTACGGTACGTACCCACACATGTACCGTACGTACCCACACAGCAGTGCCGTTACTCGCACCGAGTGGTCGGGAGGAACAAAGCTTGTACACTCGACGCTTTTTGAGAAGGAAAAAGCACTCAGGAGCCATATTAGATAAGAGACATATAAATACACCAACGGACTGACGGAGGGAGGGAGACCACGTGGGTCCTCGTCTCACCGAGCGCAGCCGACTAGTCGCCGGCCAGCCCTCGCCCACACCCATTTATTACCGAGACGGAGCTCGTGGGTGAGCAGCAAGACCGGAACCGTCTGACTGAAGACTTTTTGGACTTTGTGGGAGGTAGAGCCTGTGGACGCCCACCGGTCTGACGTTGCCTCCTTCGCCCCATGTGACCTTAGTCCGCAGGTGGGTGGCGGGGGAAGGGGAGGTCTCACCGCCCTATTTGAAGCGTCTCCCGCACGGGCTACCAAATATCCAAGAGCCATGATTCTCCTTAACGACTTCTTTGACGTTCTGTTCGGTTCTAAACTCAGCACAAGGTTGCACGTAGACCCCCGACGCGCCCTGCCAAGCCATTTTCACGGATATACAAAGAGGAAGCTGGTCTGACAATCACCCGGAGAAGAAGGGAGGCCCTTTCCAGAAGGTCCCCCTGGCACCCGCTCTATCATAGACGCTACTAGTGTGACTCTTTGGGCACATAACCGATTCGATTCAGCAAGATTCTTGATTCAAACCGATTTTAAAATGTTTTATTGTTATTGGGAAAAACATAAAAAATGTATATATTTTTTAATTGATTTTTGAAAATTACGAATCGGTTTAGAATCGGGAAAATAAGAATCACCTGTCGGATGTGAATCGATTTTTTGTACACTCCGAATCATCTCAAGGCACCTAACGCTTCGATCTGATTCCGATTCCTGGGTTGACAATTCGATTCAGCACGATTCCCCCATTCAAACCGATTCTCGATTCAAACCGGTTCTCGATTCAAACCGATTCTCGATTCAAAACAATTTTAAAAAATATTATTATTTGGAAAAACATAAAAAAGTAATATATTTTTTAATTGATTTTTGAAAATTACGAAACGGTTTACAATCGGGAAAATAAGAATCGCCCGTCGGATGTGAATCGATTTTTTTGTACACTCCGAATAGGGGAGTTAATCATCTGAAGGCACCTAACGATTCGATCTGATTCCGATTCCTGGGTTGACGATTTGATTCAACACGATTCTCCATTCAAACCGATTCTCCATTCAAACCGATTCTCGAGTCAAACCAATTGTCGATTCAAACCGATTCTCAATTTAAACCGATTCTCGATTCAAACCAATTTTAAAAAAGTTGATTGTTATTGGGAAAAACATAACAAAATAATATATTTTTTAATTGATTTTTGAAAATTGCGACTCGGTTTAGAATCGGGAAAATAAGAATCGCCCGTTGGATGTGAATCGATTTTTTGTACACTCCGAATAGGGGAGTTAATCATCTCAAGGCACCTAACGCTTCGATCTGATTCCGATTCCTGGGTTGACAATTCGATTCAGCACGATTCTCGATTCAAACCGGCTCTCTATTCAAACCGATTCTTGATTCAAACCATTTTTTTTTTTTTTAATTATTTGGAAAAACATAAAAAAGAAATATATTTTTTAACTGATTTTTGAAAATTATGAAACGGTTTACAATCGGGAAAATAAGAATCGCCCGTCAGATGTGAATCGATTTTTTTGTACACTCCGAATAGGGGAGTTAATCATCTCAAGGCACCTAACGACTCAATCTGATTCCGATTCCTGGGTTGACGATTCGATTCAACACGAATCTCCATTCAAACCGATTCTCCATTTAATACCGATTCTCGAGTCAAACCAATTGTCGATTCAAACCGATTCTCGATTTAAACCGATTCTCAGTTTAAACCGATTCTCGATTTAAACTGATTTAAAAAAAGTTGATCGTTATTGGGAAAAACATAAAAAATGAATATATTTTTTAATTGATTTTTGAAAATTACGTCTGGGTTTAGAATCGGGAAAATAAGAATCGCCCGTCGGATGTGAATCGATTTTTTGTACACTCCGAATAGGGGAGTTAATCATCTCAAGGCACCTAACGCTTCGATCTGATTCCGATTCCTGGGTTGACAATTAGATTCAGCACGATTCTCCATTCAAACCGATTCTCGATTCAAACCGGTTCTCTATTCAAACTGATTCTCGATTCAAACCAATTTTTAAAAAAAAATTTATTTGGAAAAACATAAAAAATAAATATATTTTTTAACTGATTTTTGAAAATTACGAAACGGTTTACAATCGGGAAAATAAGAATCGCCCGTCGGATGTGAATCGATTTTTTTGTACACTCCGAATAGGGGAGTTAATCATCTCAAGGCACCTAACGATTCAATCTGATTCAGATTCCTGGGTTGACGATTCGATTCAACACGATTCTCCATTCAAACCGATTCTCCTTTTAATACCGATTCTCGAGTCAAACCAATTGTCGATTCAAACCGATTCTCGATTTAAACCGATTCTCGGTTTAAACCGATTCTCGATTCAAACCAATTTAAAAAAAGTTGATCGTTATTGGGAAAAACATAAAAAATTTATATATTTTTTAATTGATTTTCTGAAAATTACGACTCGGTTTAGAATCGGGAAAATAAGAATCGCCCGTTGGATGTGAATCGATTTTTTGTAGACTCCGAATAGGGGAGTTAATCATCTCAAGGCACCTAACGCTTCGATCTGATTCCGATTCCTGGGTTGACAATTCGATTCAGCACGATTCTCGATTCAAACCGGCTCTCTATTCAAACCGATTCTTGATTCAAACCAATTTTTTTTTTTTTAATTATTTGGAAAAACATAAAAAAGAAATATATTTTTTAACTGATTTTTGAAAATTATGAAACGGTTTACAATCGGGAAAATAAGAATCGCCCGTCAGATGTGAATCGATTTTTTTGTACACTCCGAATAGGGGAGTTAATCATCTCAAGGCACCTAACGACTCAATCTGATTCCGATTCCTGGGTTGACGATTCGATTCAACACGAATCTCCATTCAAACCGATTCTCCATTTAATACCGATTCTCGAGTCAAACCAATTGTCGATTCAAACCGATTCTCGATTTAAACCGATTCTCAGTTTAAACCGATTCTCGATTTAAACTGATTTAAAAAAAGTTGATCGTTATTGGGAAAAACATAAAAAATGAATATATTTTTTAATTGATTTTTGAAAATTACGTCTGGGTTTAGAATCGGGAAAATAAGAATCGCCCGTCGGATGTGAATCGATTTTTTGTACACTCCGAATAGGGGAGTTAATCATCTCAAGGCACCTAACGCTTCGATCTGATTCCGATTCCTGGGTTGACAATTAGATTCAGCACGATTCTCCATTCAAACCGATTCTCGATTCAAACCGGTTCTCTATTCAAACTGATTCTCGATTCAAACCCATTTTTAAAAAAAAATTTATTTGGAAAAACATAAAAAATAAATATATTTTTTAACTGATTTTTGAAAATTACGAAACGGTTTACAATCGGGAAAATAAGAATCGCCCGTCGGATGTGAATCGATTTTTTTGTACACTCCGAATAGGGGAGTTAATCATCTCAAGGCACCTAACGATTCAATCTGATTCAGATTCCTGGGTTGACGATTCGATTCAACACGATTCTCCATTCAAACCGATTCTCCTTTTAATACCGATTCTCGAGTCAAACCAATTGTCGATTCAAACCGATTCTCGATTTAAACCGATTCTCGGTTTAAACCGATTCTCGATTCAAACCAATTTAAAAAAAGTTGATCGTTATTGGGAAAAACATAAAAAATTTATATATTTTTTAATTGATTTTCTGAAAATTACGACCCGGTTTAGAATCGGGAAAATAAGAATCGCCCGTCGGATGTGAATCGATTTTTTGTACACTCCGAATAGGGGAGTTACTCATCTCAAGGCACCTAACGCTGCGATCTGATTCCGATTCCTTGGTTGACAATTCGATTCAGCACGATTCTCCATTCAAACCGATTCTCGATTCAAACCAGTTCTCGATTCAAACCGATTCTCGAATCAAACCGGTTCTCGATTTAAACCGATTCTCCATTCAAACCAAGTTAAAAAAAAAATATTATTTGGAAAAACATAAAAAAGAAATATATTTTTTAATTGATTTTTGAAAATTACGAAACGGTTTACAATCGGGAAAATAAGAATGGCCGTCGGATGTGAATCGATTTTTTTGTACACTCTGAATAGGGGAGTTAATCATCTCAAGGCACCTAACAATTCGATTTGATTCCGATTCCTGGGTTGACGATTCGATTTAACACGATTCTCCATTCAAACCGATTCTCCATTAAAACCGATTCTCGAGTCAAACCAATTGTCGATTCAAACCGATTCTCGATTTAAACCGATTCACGATTCAAACCAATTTTTAAAAAAGTTGATTGTTATTGGGAAAAACATAAAAAAAATTATATATTTTTTTATTGATTTTTGAAAATTACGACTCGGTTTAGAATCGGGAAAATAAGAATCGCCCGTCGGATGTGAATCGATTTTTTTGTACACTCTGAATAGGGGAGTTAATCATCTCAAGGCACCTAACGATTCAATCTGATTCAGATTCCTGGGTTGACGATTCGATTCAACACGATTCTCCATTCAAACCGATTCTCCTTTTAATACCGATTCTCGAGTCAAACCAATTGTCGATTCAAACCGATTCTCAATTTAAACCGATTCTCGATTCAAACCAATTTTAAAAAAGTTGATTGTTATTGGGAAAAACATAACAAAATAATATATTTTTTAATTGATTTTTGAAAATTGCGACTCGGTTTAGAATCGGGAAAATAAGAATCGCCCGTTGGATGTGAATCGATTTTTTGTACACTCCGAATAGGGGAGTTAATCATCTCAAGGCACCTAACGCTTCGATCTGATTCCGATTCCTGGGTTGACAATTCGATTCAGCACGATTCTCGATCCAAACCGATTCTCGATTCAAACCGGCTCTCTATTCAAACCGATTCTTGATTCAAACCAATTTTTTTTTTTTTAATTATTTGGAAAAACATAAAAAAGAAATATATTTTTTAATTGATTTTTGAAAATTACGTCTGGGTTTAGAATCGGGAAAATAAGAATCGCCCGTCGGATGTGAATCGATTTTTTGTACACTCCGAATAGGGGAGTTAATCATCTCAAGGCACCTAACGCTTCGATCTGATTCCGATTCCTGGGTTGACAATTAGATTCAGCACGATTCTCCATTCAAACCGATTCTCGATTCAAACCGGTTCTCTATTCAAACTGATTCTCGATTCAAACCAATTTTTAAAAAAAAATTTATTTGGAAAAACATAAAAAATAAATATATTTTTTAACTGATTTTTGAAAATTACGAAACGGTTTACAATCGGGAAAATAAGAATCGCCCGTCGGATGTGAATCGATTTTTTTGTACACTCCGAATAGGGGAGTTAATCATCTCAAGGCACCTAACGATTCAATCTGATTCAGATTCCTGGGTTGACGATTCGATTCAACACGATTCTCCATTCAAACCGATTCTCCTTTTAATACCGATTCTCGAGTCAAACCAATTGTCGATTCAAACCGATTCTCGATTTAAACCGATTCTCGGTTTAAACCGATTCTCGATTCAAACCAATTTAAAAAAAGTTGATCGTTATTGGGAAAAACATAAAAAATGTATATATTTTTTAATTGATTTTCTGAAAATTACGACTCGGTTTAGAATCGGGAAAATAAGAATCGCCCGTCGGATGTGAATCGATTTTTTGTACACTCCGAATAGGGGAGTTACTCATCTCAAGGCACCTAACGCTGCGATCTGATTCCGATTCCTTGGTTGACAATTCGATTCAGCACGATTCTCCATTCAAACCGATTCTCGATTCAAACCAGTTCTCGATTCAAACCGATTCTCGAATCAAACCGGTTCTCGATTTAAACCGATTCTCCATTCAAACCAAGTTAAAAAAAAATTATTATTTGGAAAAACATAAAAAAGAAATATATTTTTTCATTGATTTTTGAAAATTACGAAACGGTTTACAATCGGGAAAATAAGAATGGCCGTCGGATGTGAATCGATTTTTTTGTACACTCTGAATAGGGGAGTTAATCATCTCAAGGCACCTAACGATTCGATCTGATTCCGATTCCTGGGTTGACGATTCGATTTAACATGATTCTCCATTCAAACCGATTCTCCATTAAAACCGATTCTCGAGTCAAACCAATTGTCGATTCAAACCGATTCTCGATTTAAACCGATTCACGATTCAAACCAATTTAAAAAAAGTTGATTGTTATTGGGAAAAACATAAAAAAAATTATATATTTTTTAATTGATTTTTGAAAATTACGACTCGGTTTAGAATCGGGAAAATAAGAATCGCCCGTCGGATGTGAATCGATTTTTTGTACACTCCGAATAGGGGAGTTAATCATCTCAAGGCACCCAACGCTTCGATCTGATTCCGATTCCTGGGTTGACAATTCGATTCAGCGCGATTCTCCATTCAAACCGATTCTCGATTCAAACCGGTTTTCGATTCAAACCGATTCTCGATTCGAACCGATTTTTTAAAAATGTATTATTTGGAAAAACATAAAAAATAAATATATTTTTTGATTGATTTTTGAAAATTTCGAAACGGTTTACAATTGGGAAAATAAGAATTGCCCGTCGGATGTGAATCGATTTTTTGTACACTCCGAATAGGGGAGTTAATCATCTCAAGGCACCTAACGATTTGATCTGATTCCGATTCCTGGGTTGACGATTCGATTCAACACGATTCTCCATTCAAACCGATTCTCGAGTCAAACCAATTGTCGATTCAAACCGATTCTCGAGTCAAACCAATTGTCGATTCAAACCGATTCTCGATTTAAAACGATTCTCGATTCAAACCGATTTTAAAAAAATTGATTGTTATTGGGAAAAACATAAAAAATTAATATATTTTTTTATTGAATTTTGAAAATAACGAATCGGTTCAGAATCGTGAAAATAAGAATCGCCCGTCGGATGAGAATCGATTTTTTGTACACTCCGAATAGGGGAGTTAATAATCTCTAGGCACCTAACGATTCGATCCGATTCCGATTCCTGAGGTGATGATTTGATTCATCATGATTCTCGATTCAAACCGATTCTCCATTCAAACCGATTCCTGCAATGTAATTTGGTATAATTATAATAGAACTATTCAAAACAATAATAATTACATTTTTTCTTGTAATTTTAAAACATCGATTTAAAAATATTTTAACTATAAATGATTCGAAAATATTTTTTAAGAAAATTTAAAATGATTACAAATAATATATATATAATTTTGTATATATTTTTTTCAATCGATTTTTGAAAATTACGAATCGGTTTTGAATCGGGAAGAGAATCTATTTTTTTTCCCCAAAAAACCTTTCAAAACAGGTTACGGGTTACAAAAGCTCCTTCTGGTTGCTTGGAAATGGCCGAAAAACGTATTTTTAAAAACTGATTCTCGATTGGAAAAAAAAGTTAAAATATAAATGATTAGAATTTTTTTTTGGAGAATTTTTTCATTTATTACAAATAATATATATATATATATATATATATATATATATATATATATATATATATATATATATATATATATATATATATATATATATATATATATATATATATATATATATATATATATATATATATATATATATATATATATATATCAATTAAAAAATATATACAAAATAAAAATAAAATATATACTGTATATGCATATATATATATATATATATATATATATATATATATATATATATATATATATATATATATATATATATATATACATATATATATATATATATATATATATATATATATATATATATATATATATATATGCATATACAGTATATATTTTATTTTTATTTTGTATATATTTTTTAATTGATTTTTTATAATTACGAATCGGTTTTGAATCGGGAAGAGAATCGATTTTTTTTCCGGAAACATTTTTCAAAACAGGTTACAGGTTAGAAAAGGTATTTCTGGTTGCCTGAATATGGCCTAAAAATATATTTTTACAAACGGATTCTTTTTTTTTCTTGTAACTTTCAAAATTGTGTTAAAACAAATTAAATATAAATGATTTTTTTTTATCGAACTGGTTTCGAATCGGGAACAGTAAGAATTGCCGGATATGAATCGATTTTTTTTTTTTAAACTATTTGAAAACAGGTTACGGGTTACAAAAGCTACTTCTGGTTGCTAGGAGATGGCCCAGAAAAATGTTTTTAAAAACTGATTCTTATTGGGGCGGCGGAAAAAAATTAAAATGTTTTTTTTTCTTGTAATTTTAAAAAATCAATAAAAAAAAAAGTTAAATCATGAACAATTTTTTAAAAAGAAAATTAACAATTATTACAAATAATATATTTATATATATATATATATATATATATATATATATATATATATATATATATATATATATATATATATATATATATATATATATATATATATATATATATATATATATATATATATATATATATATTCATTAAATTTTTAATTTTTTTAATTAATGTTTTTTTTAATTTTTTTAAATCGGTTTTTGAAAATTACTAATCGGTTTTGAATCAGAAAAAGAAATACATTTTTCCCCCGGAAAACTTTTCAAAACAGGTTACGGGTTACAAAAGCTCCTTCAGGTTGCTAGGAGATGGCCTAGAAACATGTTTTTAAAAACTGATTCTTCTTGGGGTTAGTTTTTGTTCTTGTCATTTTAAAAAATCGATTAAAAAAAATGTTAAATCATAAATGATTAGAGGTTTTTTTAAGAAAATTAAAAATGATTACAAACAGTATATATATATATGTATATATATATATATATATATATATATATATATATATATATATATATATATATATATATATTCTCTTCCCAATTCAAAACTGATTCGTAATTTTTAAAAATCAATAAAAACTATTTTATAAACATTTTTATACAAAAATTATTTGTATTATATATTATAATTGATTTTTAGAAAAAAAAAGCAATTTAATTTTTTTAATAATTTTTTTTATAAAAAAATGAAAAAATATATGTGTATATATATATATATATATATATATATATATATATATATATATATATATATATATATATATATATATATATATATATATATATATAACATTTTTCATTTTTTTAATTAAATTTTTTATTAAAAAAACGTAATTGATATTTGAAAATTACGAATCGGTTTTTAATAAAAAATGTAATAAAACAATGAAAAATTTTATAAATAAATATATATATATATATATATATATATATATATATATATATATATATATATATATATATATATATATATATATATATATATATATATATATATATGTATATAACATTTTTTATTTTTTATTAAAAAAAATCGTAATTTCTTTTTAATTGATCTTTGAAAATTACGAATCGGTTTTGAATCGGGAAGAGATATATATATATATATATATGTATATATATATATATATATATATATATATATATATATATATATATATATATATATATATATATATATATATATATATATATATATATATATATATATATATATACACAATATACAAGTTTTCATTTTTTTACTGAATCTTTTATAAAAAAAATTTTATTGATTTTTGAAAATTATGAATCGGTTTTGAATTGGGAAGAGAATCGATTTTATTTCCGGAAAACATTTCAAAACGGGTTACAGCCTTAAAACTTTTTTTTTCAAAAATGTCTTCTTTTTGGGGGGGGGGGGGAAAAAGAAAATAATTTTTTTGGATTTTTTACTGATTTTTTCAATTTTATTTCCGAATCGGGAAAAAAATAAGAATTGCGAGTCGGCTGTGAATAGATTCCTTTGCTCACCCCTACCAGACGCACGGGGTGGAATAATAATCCCGCTTCTAAAACTAAGGGCTATCCTCTCCTTTTACTGCGCCCGTGCGCGATCTCCGTGCTCCGCACACCAAACGCTAACCTCTGGATCTTGTCTGGATGTCGTCGTTAAGTATCCGTGTAGTACAAGCACACCACACTAAAGGGAAGTGGGCGTGGGATTGGGGAGCTCGGGGGCGGAGCCATGATGACACCACACAATCTTCCTATACGCAGTGCTAAATGTAGTCCTTTGAATATGATGGAGTGTTATTATTGACCATTATTCTACTTGTTATGCTTATTATCAATGATTATCTTACGGCGTGATGTTCTTTTTACTTGGTGGAGTTTTTAGTGTTTCTTGTTTTTTGGATATCCTCATCACTTGATGCTTTTTTTCTGGTATATATTTGATGCATGCGCGCCTCCATTCCACCAATAAGAAGCATTTATACTCAGTAGGTCCGGACCAGTGTCCGGGATAACGACGTACTTTTGCGTACGTATAGGGGTGACGTGACAGTGTCAGAAGCTAATAGGGATAGGCAACATCACACAGCAAACAACACACATACACACTATTACTACTACTACTACTATGTGGGAATAATGAACAGCAAATACTACGTTTGTGGACAAGGAGACGACAGCCGATCTCTTTTGCTAACGAGCACAAATCCGGTGAAAAGATTCATTGCCGAAAAAACAGCTGACGCCCCTCGCTGACGTCACACGTGCCTTGGCGCTCTGCTTTCATGAAACGTCTTTCAGCATGATCCAGATATTTCAAACTGTTTCCTCATAACTAATTTACAAACCCCAAAAGCAGTGAAGTTGTCAAGTTGTGTAAATGGTAAATAAAAAGATCCTTTTCAACTTATATTCAATTGAATAGACTGCAAAGACAAGATATTTCATGTTCACACTGAGAAACTTTGTTCTTTTTTGGCAAATAATCATGAACTTAGAATTTAATGGCAGCAACACATTGCAAAAAAGGCATTTTTACCAGTGTGTTACATGGCCTTTCCTTTTAACAACACTCAGTAAAGGTTTGGGAACTGAGGAAACACATTTTTGAAGTGGAATTATTTCCCATTCTTGCTTGATGTACAGCTTAAGTTGTTCAACAGTCTCCCTTCTCATATTTTAGCCTTCACACATTTTCAATGTCTGGACTACAGGCAGGCCAGTCTAGTACCCGCACTCTTTTACAATGAAGCCATGCTGTTGTAACACCTGGCTTGGCATCGTCTTGCTGAAATAAGCAGGGGGGTCCATGATAACAACATATGTTGCTCCAAAAGCTGTATGTACCTTTCAGCATTAATGGTGCCTTCACAGATGTGTAAGTTACCCATGTCTTGGCCACTAATACACCCCCATACCATCACACATGCTGGCTTTTACACTTTCACCCTATAACAGTCCGGATGGTTCTTTTCCTCTTTGGTCCGGAGGACACGACGTCCACAGTTTCCAAAAACAATTTGAAATGTGGACTCGTCAGACCACAGAACACTTTTCCACTTTGCATCAGTCCATCTTAGATGAGCTCGGGCCCAGCGAAGCCGGCGGCGTTTCTGGGTGTTGTTGATAAATGGCTGTGGCTTTGCATAGTAGAGTTTTAACTTGCACTTACAGATGTAGCAACCAACTGTAGTTACTGACAGTGGTTTTCTGAAGTGTTCCTGAGCCCATGTGGTGATATCCTTTACTCACTGATGTGGCTTTTTAATGCAGTACCGCCTGAGGGATCCAAGGTGTGTAATATCACGGCTTACGTGCAGTGATTTCTCCAGATTCTCTGAACCTTTTGATGATATTACGGAGCGTAGATGGTGAAATCCCTAAATTCCTTGCTTGAGAAATGTTGTTCTTAAACAATTTGCTCAGGCATTTGTTGACAAAGTGGTGACCCTCGCCCCGTCCTTGTTTGTGAACGACTGAGCATTTCATGGAAGCTGCTTTTATACCCAATCATGGCACCCACCTGTTCCCAATTAGCCTGTTCACCTGTGGGATGTTCCAAATAAGTCTTTGATGAGCATTCCTCAACTTTATCACTCTTTTTTGCCACTTGTGCCAGCTTTTTTCAAACATGTTGCAGGCATCAAATTCCACATGAGCTAATATTTGCAAAAAAGAACAAAGTTTCTCAGTGTGAACATGAAATATCTTGTCTTTGCAGTCTATTCAATTGAATATAAGTTGAAAAGTATTTATTGTATTCTCTTTTTATTTAGTATTTACACAACGTGACAACTTCACTGCTTTTGGGGTTTTGTACTTTTATCTAAGAGTATCACTTTTTTGGCAAAGTAACTACAATGAAGTCATTTTCCAAACACTGGTCCGGACTTGTTTTCTGGCTGTATGTACTGTGCCTATAGACATCGGACATATGATTGCTTGGGTTTTCCACTAAAGAACTAAAGAACTGCATATGCCGAGAGGGACAGCAGACAGAGAGAAGGTCTCTCCTTTCATTCCTGGGAGTTGAGAAGCTGCCATGTGTGTTATTATTCCACGCATAGAAGACAAAGTCTGACGGACCGCAGAGCCTTTTTAACCGCCGCGTCACACCACTTTGACCCCAGTACGCCACATTTGGCGAGAGTCGTTTCAGCGTGACGGAGTTTTCCTTCGGACTTGGAGGTGGGCCCTCCCAGCAGGCACGAGACGTTGATTCAACGTTGATTATACATACATGTCCTTTAAAAACTGACTTTGAAACAACGTCGCAAAACAGTTGTGTTTGTACACGGAGACAACGTTGATGTCCAACGTTGGATCCACGTTGTTGGTTGGGAAATGACCAAAATGTAATGTCAAATCAACGACACAACCTAACGTTGATTTAACGTCGTTAAAAAGCATGTTGTTTCAACGTTGTTTTTGTGTTGTAGAATACTGGTTGGGAAAATGACCAAAATTCAACGGTCAAATCGACGTCAGAACCCAACATTGATTAATAGTTGTCAAAAAGCATGTTGTTTCAATGTTGTATTTGTGTTGGTAAATGATCAAAAATTCAACGGTTAAATCAACGTCAGCACCCAACATTGAAAAAACGTTGTCAAAAAGCATGTTGTTTCAACGTTAGGTTTGTGTTGTAGAATATTGTTTGGGAAATGACCAAATTTCAACGATCAAATCAACGTCAGAACCCAACATTGATTAAACGTTGTCAAAAAGCATGTTGTTTTAACGTTGTGTTTGTGTTGGTAAATGACCAAAATTCAACGGTAAAATCAAGGTCAGCACCCAACATTGAAAAAACTTTGTCAAAAATCACGTTGTTTCAACGTTGTATTTGAGTTGGTAAATGACCAAAAATTCAACGGTCAAATCAACGTTAGAACCCAACATTGAAAAAACTTTATCAAAAATCACGTTGTTTCAACGTTGTATTTGTGTTGTAGAATATTGGTTGGGAAATGACCAAAATTCAACGGTCAAATCAACGTCAGAACCCAACATTGATTAAACGTTGTCAAAAAGCATGTTGTTTCAACGTTGTTTTTGTGTTGGTAAATGACCAAAATTCAACGGTTAAATCAACGTTAGAACCCATCATTGAAAAAACGTCGTCAAAAAGCATGTTGTTTCAACGTTGTATTTGTGTTGTAGAATATTGTTTGGGAAATGACCAAAAATCAATGTTGAAATCAACGACACAACCCAACCCAGCATGTTGTTTCAATGTTGGATTTGTGTTGGTAAATGACCAAAATTCAACGATCACATTTAGCGTCACAACCCAACATTGATTAATAGTTGTCAAAAAGCATGTTGTTTCAACGTTGTATTTGTGTTGTAGAATATTGGTTGGGAAATGACCAAAATTCAACGGTTAAATCAACGTCAGAACCCAACATTGATTAAAGGTTGTGAAAAAGGATGTTGTTTCAATGTTAGGTCTGAGTTGCTCAACACGTTGTCAAGGTTGTTTCAATGTCTCGTGGCTGCTGGTTTAGTCCTTCCACCTCCATGATGTAGTCCATGATGTAGTCCTTCCACCTCCATGATGTAGTCCATGATGTAGTCCTTCCACCTCCATGATGTAGTCCATGATGTAGTCCTTCCACCTCCATGATGTAGTCCATGATGTAGTCCTTCCACCTCCATGATGTAGTCCATGATGTAGTCCTTCCACCTCCATGATGTAGTCCATGATGTAGTCCATGATGTAGTCCTTCCACCTCCATGATGTAGTCCATGATGTAGTCCTTCCACCTCCATGATGTAGTCCATGATGTAGTCCTTCCACCTCCATGATGTAGTCCATGATGTAGTCCTTCCACCTCCATGATGTAGTCCATGATGTAGTGCTTCCACCTCCATGATGTAGTCCATGATGTAGTCCTTCCACCTCCATGATGTAGTCCATGATGTAGTCCTTCCACCTCCATGATGTAGTCCATGATGTAGTCCTTCCACCTCCATGATGTAGTCCATGATGTAGTCCTTCCACCTCCATGATGTAGTCCATGATGTAGTCCTTCCACCTCCATGATGTAGTCCATGATGTAGTCCATTATGTAGTCCTTCCACCTCCATGATGTAGTCCATGATGTAGTCCATGATGTAGTCCATGATGTAGTCCTTCCACCTCCATGATGTAGTCCATGATGTAGTCCTTCCACCTCCATGATGTAGTCCATGATGTAGTCCATGATGTAGTCCTTCCACCTCCATGATGTAGTCCCTCACCTCCATGATGTAGTCCATGATGTAGTCCTTCCACCTCCATGATGTAGTCCATGATGTAGTCCTTCCACCTCTATGATGTAGTCCATGATGTAGTCCATGATGTAGTCCTTCCACCTCCATGATGTAGTCCATGATGTAGTCCTTCCACCTCCATGATGTAGTCCATGATGTAGTCCATGATGTAGTCCTTCCACCTCCATGATGTAGTCCATGATGTAGTCCTTCCACCTCCATGATGTAGTCCATGATGTAGTCCTTCCACCTCCATGATGTAGTCCATGATGTAGTCCTTCCACCTCCATGATGTAGTCCATGATGTAGTGCTTCCACCTCCATGATGTAGTCCATGATGTAGTGCTTCCACCTCCATGATGTAGTCCATGATGTAGTCCTTCCACCTCCATGATGTAGTCCATGATGTAGTGCTTCCACCTCCATGATGTAGTCCATGATGTAGTCCTTCCACCTCCATGATGTAGTCCATGATGTAGTCCTTCCACCTCCATGATGTAGTCCATGATATAGTCCTTCCATCTCCATGATGTAGTCCATGATGTAGTCCTTCCACCTCCATGATGTAGTCCATGATGTAGTCCATGATGTAGTCCTTCCACCTCCATGATGTAGTCCATGATGTAGTCCTTCCACCTCCATGATGTAGTCCATGATGTAGTCCATGATGTAGTGCTTCCACCTCCATGATGTAGTCCATGATGTAGTCCTTCCACCTCCATGATGTAGTCCATGATGTAGTCCTTCCACCTCCATGATGTAGTCCATGATGTAGTCCTTCCACCTCCATGATGTAGTCCATGATGTAGTCCATGATGTAGTCCTTCCACCTCCATGATGTAGTCCATGATGTAGTCCATGATGTAGTCCTTCCACCTCCATGATGTAGTCCATGATGTAGTCCATGATGTAGTCCTTCCACCTCCATGATGTAGTCCATGATGTAGTCCTTCCACCTCCATGATGTAGTCCATGATATAGTCATTCCACCTCCATGATGTAGTCCATGATGTAGTCCATGATGTAGTCCTTCCACCTCCATGATGTAGTCCATGATGTAGTCCTTCCACCTCCATGATGTAGTCCATGATGTAGTCCATGATATAGTCCTTCCACCTCCATGATGTAGTCCATGATGTAGTCCATGATGTAGTCCTTCCACCTCCATGATGTAGTCCATGATGTAGTCCTTCCACCTCCATGATGTAGTCCATGATGTAGTCCTTCCACCTCCATGATGTAGTCCATGATGTAGTCCTTCCACCTCCATGATGTAGTCCATGATGTAGTCCTTCCACCTCCATGATGTAGTCCATGATGTAGTCCTTCCACCTCCATGATGTAGTCCATGATGTAGTCCTTCCACCTCCATGATGCAGTCCATGATGTAGTCCTTGCACCTCCATGATGTAGTCCTTCCACCTCCATGATGCAGTCCATGATGTAGTCCTTCCACCTCCATGATGTAGTCCATGATGTAGTCCTTCCACCTCCATGATGTAGTCCATGATGTAGTCCTTCCACCTCCATGATGTAGTCCATGATGTAGTCCTTCCACCTCCATGATGTAGTCCATGATGTAGTCCTTCCACCTCCATGATGTAGTCCATGATGTAGTCCTTCCACCTCCATGATGCAGTCCATGATGTAGTCCTTGCACCTCCATGATGTAGTCCATGATGTAGTCCTTGCACCTCCATGATGTAGTCCTTCCACCTCCATGATGTACTCCATGATGTAGTCCTTCCACCTCCATGATGTAGTCCTTCCACCTCCATGATGTAGTCCATGATGTAGTCCTTCCACCTCCATGATGCAGTCCATGATGTAGTCCTTGCACCTCCATGATGTAGTCCATGATGTAGTCCTTGCACCTCCATGATGTAGTCCTTCCACCTCCATGATGTACTCCATGATGTAGTCCTTCCACCTCCATGATGTAGTCCTTCCACCTCCATGATGTAGTCCATGATGTAGTGCTTCCACCTCCATGATGTAGTCCATGATGTAGTCCTTCCACCTCCATGATGTTGCTGCCATTCATGGTTTCATGGGTGGAGCTGATAACGAATGACAAGATCTGGACTGCCCGGAGTTGCTGCAACTTAGCGGACTGTCTCGGTGCGTCTCTACGTGAGCGAGCATACCAGGAGGGATGCAACGTTAAAAGTCCCGATGGTTGGATTACCGTTTTAAATTAATGATAACCACCACCTTGAAAAATAGAAATGTGTGAAATAACTTGAAATAATCCACAAAGTCAGCACATGCAAGTATGTACAGTAAAGTACAGTAGTCAAGCCAGATCATTGATGCGATTGCTACTCCTGCCGGTTATTAATGATAACCACCACCTTGAAAAAAGAAATTGAAATAATCTACAAAGTCAGCACATGCAAGTATGTACAGTTTTGTCCAGTAGTCAAGCCGGATCATTAATGTGATTGCCACTCTTGCCGGTTATTAATGATAACCACCACCTTGAAAAATAGAAATGTGTGAAACAACATGAAATAATCCACATAGTCAGCACATGCAAGTATGTACAGTAAATTGCAGTAGTCAAGCCAGATCATTGATGCGATTGCTACTCCTGCCGGTCATTAATGATAACCACCACCTTGAAAAAGAGATATGTGTGAAATGACATGAAATAATCCACAAACTCAGCACATGTAAGTATGTACAGTTATGTCCAGTAGTCAAGTCAGATCATTGATGAAATTGCTACTCCTGCCGGTTATTAATGATAACCACCACCTTGAAAAAAAATAATGTGTGAAATGAATTGAAATAGTCCAAAAAGTCAGCACATGCAAGTATGTACTGTTATGCCCAGTAGTCAAGCCAGATCATTGATGCGATTGCTACACCTGCTGGTTATTAATGATAACCACCACCTTGAAAAAATTTAGTTTTTGAAATAACTTGAAATAATACACATAGTCAGCACATGCAAGTATGTACAGTAAAGTACAGTAGTCAATCCAGATCATTGATGCGATTGCTATTCCTGCCGGTTATTAATGGTAACCACCACCTTGCATAACAGAAATGCGTAGAATAACTTGAAATAATCTACAAAGTCAGCGCATGCAAGTATGTACAGTTATGCCTGGTAGTCAAGCTAGATCATTGATGCGATTGCTACTCCTGCCGGTTATTAATGATAACCACCACCTTGAAAAAGAGAAATGTGTGAAATAACATGAAATAATCCACAAAGTCAGCACATGCAAGTATGTACAGTTATGCCCAGTAGTCAAGCCAGATCATTGATGCGATTGCTACTCCTGCTGGTTATTAATGATAACCACCACCTTGAAAAAAAAATAGCGTGTGAAATGAATTGAAATAATCCACAAAGTCAGCACATGCAAGTATGTACAGTTATGTCCAGTAGTCAAGCCAGATCATTGATGCAATTGCTACTCCTGCCGGTTATTAATGATAACCACCACCTTGAAAAATAAAAATTTGTGAAATAACTTAAAATAATCCACAAAGTCAGCACATGCAAGTATGTACAGTAAAGTACAGTAGTCAAGCCAGATCATTGATGCGAGTGCTACTCCTGCTGGTTATTAATAATAACCACCACCTTGAAAAAGAGATTAGTATGAAATAACATGAAATAATCCACAAAGTCAGCACATGCAAGTATGTACAGTTATGTCCAGTAGTCAAGCCGGATCATTGATGCGATCCCTCCTTCCCTTGCCGGTTATTAATGATAACCACCACCTTGCACAGTCCACCTAAGTAATCCACAACATCAAAGTATGTTTGCTCACGCAGAGACTCGTCATCCGCTCCTCCCGCCAGTTCTTACTGACAGCCCCCGCCTTGAACGTTAGCACCTTAGCTCCCTCCACCCCCCTCGCAGGGGAAGTGGTGTGACGCCGCGTGACAAAGTCTGTGTTTCCGAGGGGACTGGCGCTGGCACGTCTGGGATGTTCCACAGGAGGTCCGTAGCAAAGTGTGTGGAGTCCCACAAGCCATAGCCCTCACACTTTTCTCAATGCTTGACCTGATTTGTGGCAGTATTGTATTTTGTATCGCTAGTACAATCAGGTAAAAAAACAACAAAAATATTTTCATTTGAGAACATTCTGTGTTAATATTTGATGAAGTGTACAGTACCAACATGTTGTTGTCACGGCGACACTGATATCTTAGGGTACGCACAAAGTCTCTTTTGGTCTGCGCACCATTCCTCTTTTCATTTGAAACCACGCAAGGAAAAATCACATTTTTTTGTAGGTAAAACAAAATAAATGGTAATATATAGATTTGCTCAAACATATGTTCATTACATTAAATGAAATATATACACCCCCGGAAGTAGTTTTACGTGGCGGCAGGTGAACAAACGTAGAAAAATAAGTACCGCCCACTGACCAATCAGAGGTCGAAGCCGGTAAAATGGCCCGCCCACTGACCAATCAGTGGCGTGGGAAAATGACGTTGTCGTTAATTGACAATCCTGGCGAGACCTAACGAGGTTATGAAGTCATAAAGTTGTGCACGTTCCACGTGTGCAATGTTTGCTGTGGTGAAGACAGAAAAACCAGGAAGAGATCCTGGATAACTTAAACCTAACCTAACCTCACCTTCTTCTTCCTTTGTTTACCTGCAAGTCCACGGAGAACATCAAGAAGGATCAAATGGAGTGGCAAAAATTCAGTTTATACGCTTGATATTCTTCATATTTGATTGACTATATATATTTTTTTATTTATATATTTATTTATTTATTTATTTATTTTTAAATTACATAATACATACATATTCTATATATAAATTTATATTTTTTTTTATGTCTTCTCTTCTATGTATATCTTATATTTCTATATATGCATGCATATATTTTATACATATATATTGATTTATATATGTATACAAATATATATCATATATAAATATATACATAAATAAGAAAAAATATATATATAATATATGAAATATGAAAAAATATATACAATATATATTTTTTATACTCTATATATTATTTTGTATTATATATGTTTTTCTTATATTATATACATATATAAAATTAAAATTAAAATATATATAAGAAATATGAAAAAATATATACAATATATATATTTTTTGTCCTGTATATATATTTTTCTTATATAAAATAAAAATATAATATATATATATATATATATATATATATATATATATATATATATATATATATATATATATATATATATATTATATTTAAGATATATACACATTAAATTATATATTGTATTTAAAATATATGTACAACTTAAAAAAAACAAGTTGTTATTTGTTGTTTTGTGTTGGTTTCAAATGAAAAAAGCAAATGAAGGAATGATACACAGATTATTGTACTTTTACTTATTGGATTTTTGCTTCATGAATGGAAATTGAAAAAAAAATTAAAAAAAATATTGGTTTACTTGAATTTCGTTTTGAAATAAAAAAAAAATGGAAAAACACAAAGCGTTCTTTTTTTTTCTTCCAGTGTCGAAGATTTGTGTTTAATATTTGTTGTATGACAATAATGAAAATAACCAATCAGCAGAAACAAGAAAAAAAACCTCAAATATTAAAATATTTTAAAGGGAAAAATTCCAGTCTAGTTTAGATTGTAGTTGTGTGTTTGCTGTGTTGTGTTGATATTGTTGTGGCGCAGCACACACACAACCATTGTGTAACGTTACGTGTAACAGTCAGCGCTGGGTGACACAATATCAATAATTATTGATACTTTTATGACCTATGAACAATAGGAGCAGAAGAAACATCTAAATTACAGCTGTGCTCCAAAGGGTGAGTGCGGGTGTTGGATCCATGTTGTTGGTAGGAAAATGACCAAATATCAACGATCAGAACCCAACGTTGATTTAACGTCGTCAAAAAGCATGTTGTTTCAACGTTAAGTTTGAGTTGTAGAATATTGGTTGGGAAATGACCAAAATTCAATGGTCACATCAACGTCAGAACCTGACGTTGATGTGACGTCAAAAGCATGTTGTTTCAATGTTATGTTTGAGTTGCTCAACGTCAGGACCTAATTCAACAAGTTGTCAACGTTGTTTCAATGTCTTGTGTCTGCTGGGAAATAACCCAAGGGGAAAAACTCTTCCGATGGTTACCAAATGTGTTTAAGTGTTAAAAATAAGTCATACTATTTTAAAAAAAAAAAAAGGTACTTTCAACAACTACATTTTTAGATCAACTTATAATTTATTTTATTTTTTAAATATTTGTTTTCTGCCCTTTTTGTCAAAGAAAACTTAGCTTTTATGGCAAAAACACAAAATGCCACATTTGTACCCTAAAATTTTTTTAAATGAAATATTTGATGTGAAGTCATTGTAGCCTTAAATATGTCAATAATTCATAACAACATTGATTTTGATTCATTGTTGTTTTTTTTTTTTTTTTTAGCAATGACAGTTAAAAAAATCACACTAAAGGTCTTGGGGATCCAAAAGGGTCCCACTCATAAAGTGTTAAAAATAAATCATACATTTATTTTTTACTTTCAACACTTACATTTTTAAATCAACTTCAGATCCATCAGTCGATTATAATTTGTTATCATTTTTTCTATGTTTGTTTGTTTTATGCCCTTTTTTCTGTCCAAGGAAACTTTGTTTTTATGGCAAAAACAGAAAATGTAATATTACCCCCCTAAAAATATTTTAAAGTGAAATATTTGATGTAAAGTCATTGGAGCCTTGAATATGTCTATAATTCATAACAACATTGATTTGTTTTCTTTTTATTTTAATGTAAAAAAAAAAATCACACTAAAGGTGTTGGGGATCCAAAAGGGTCCCACTCATAAAGTGTTAAAAGTTTAATCTTTTTTTTTTTTTTTACTTTCAAAGCTTAAATTTAGACATCAACTTCAGATCTATGCGTCGATTACACATTTTTATTATTTTGTCATTTTGAGCAATTACAGTTTAAAAAAATAAAATATAGTTAAAGTATTGGGGAGCCGAAAGGGTCCCACTCATAAAAGTGTTAAAAATACTGTAAGTCATTGTACATTTTTTATTTTTTTTACTTTTAACAATCAGATCTGTTGGTCGATTATAATTTATATATATTTTTTAATGTTTGTTTGTTTTATGGCCTTTTTGTCAAAGAAAATATTGTTTTTATGGCAAAAACACAAAATGTAATATTTCCCCCCCAAACATATTTTAAAATGAAATATTTGACTAAACATATTTTAAAATGAAATATTTGATGTGAAGTCATTGTAGCCTTAAATATGTCAATAATTCATAACAACATTGATTTTGATTCTTTTTTTGTTTGTTTGTTTTTGAGCAATGACAGTTAAAAAAATCACACCAAAGGTCTTGGGGATCCAAAAGGGTCCCACTCATAAAAGTGTTAAAAATAAATCATACATTTATTTTTTACTTTCAACACTTACATTTTTAGATCAACTTCAGATCTATCAGTCGATTATAATTTGTTATTATTTTTTCTATGTTTGTTTGTTTTATGCCCTTTTTTTTGTCCAAGGAAACTTTGTTTTTATGGCAAAAACACCATAAAATGTGAAGTCATTGAACGTGTCAATAAGTCATAACGACATTGATTTTGATTCATTATTATATTTTGAGTATTGAGTATTAACATTTTGGGGGATCCAAAAGGGTCCCACTCATTAATTTGTTAAAAATAAGTCATACTTTTTTGTTTCAATGCTTGAATATCTAACTCAACATCAGATCAATATGTCGTTTTTAAGTTTTATTATTATTTTCATGTTGTTTTAAACTGTTTTTGTCAAGGAAAACTTTATTTTTTACATGACAAACACACAAAATATCCAATATTTTCCCTAAATAATATTTTAAAGTGGAATATTTAATGTAAAGTAATTGGAGCCTTAAATAGGTCAATAATTCATAACAACATTGGTTTTTATTTTATTTTTTTTGGAGTATTGACAGTTTAAAAAAAAAAAAAAAAACATTAACATTTTTGGGGATCCAAGAAGGTCCCACTCATTAATTTGTTAAAAATAAGTAATCCTTTTTTTCCCCCTCTTTTTTCAAAAAATCTCTAACTCAACTTCAGATCAATACGTCGATTTTAAGTTGTATTATTATTTTCATGTTGTTGTTTTTTGTTTTAAACTCTTTTTGTCAAGGAAAACTTTATTTGTTTACATGGCGGAGGTACATTTATTACACAGATGTCAACATTTATTTCATGATATTTAAAAAAAAAAATATATATATATATATCCATACATTTTCTACCGCTTGTCCCTTTTGGGGTCGCGGGGAGTGCTGGAGCCTATCTCAGCTGCATTTGGGCAGAAGGCGGGGTATACCCTGGACAAGTCGCCACCTCATCGCAGGTTTATATATATATATATATATATATATATATATATATATATATATATATATATATATATATATATATATATATATATATATATATATATAATATATAATATATAATATATAATATATTATATTATATATATTATATTATTTATTATTATTCTTGTCTATTGTGAGCAAACTGTGGTGCAGAATTTCCCCCAGGGATCAATAAAGTACTTTCTATTCTATTCTATATATATATATATATATATATATATATATATATATATATATATATATATATATATATATATATATATATATATATATATATATATATATATATATATATATATATATATATATATATATATATATATAAATATATATAGTTAAGAACATGACTCCTACGTTCATTTTGTCTCAAATGTATTTATTCTGTCCTTTCAAAAAGGAGTGGTAGATATTGTGCCAAAAAGGAGTGGTAGATATTGTGCCTGCATGGTGTTGTGTGAAGTGACAACATCCCCGCCAGAAGAAGACAGAAAGGTGTGAAAGGCAATAAACCAGCGAGTGGAAGTGGAAGGAAAGTGGGTCAGTTGTGTAAGGTAGTGGGAGGAGAACACTTCAACGTCCAGGAAATGAAAAGTCTGCAAAGAAATAACTGCCTTATATCACCTTATTACAAAGATGTACTGTGCATATTTATTGGTGGGTTACTTTCTAGGGCACAACCTGTGCACTGCAGTGGTGTAGTTGTCACTTTTCACCAGCAGGAGGCTGCCAGGCTGCAATGTGCACGCTCCAAACCACCTTTGTCTTTTTGCAACGCCACGTCGGACAAAAAGACAGCAACGCTAACGGTAGCGTGCTAACTCGTTCAGACAATTTTGCTGCCATAACTGTTAGCATGCCAATGTTACTATGCTAACATGCTAAACTTTTCTTCTTGCCAATTTTGCCGCCGTACGCCTCAGAGTCATATAACTTGGTACTTGACACATGCTAAGTGTTAGCATTTTAGGGTTAGCATGCTAGCTCGCTAACATTAGCATGTGAACTTTTTTGCCGATTTTTTAACCGTACACTTCAGAGTCATATAACTTGGTACTTGACACATGCTAAGTGTTAGCATTTAGGGTTAGCATGCTAGCTTTCTAACATTAGCATGTGAAAATGTTTGCCAATTTTTTAACCGTACACTTCAGAGTCATATATCTTGGTACTTGACACATGCTAAGTGCTAGCTTTTTAGGGTTAGCATGCTAGCTTGCTAACATTAGCATGTGGTGATTTTTGCCAATTTTTTAACCGTACGCCTCAGATTCATATAACTCGGTCCGTGACACATGCTATATGTTAGCATGACAATTTTTTTCCCTAAATTTTGCCGCCGTACACCTGAGTCATATAACTTGGTACTTGACACATGCTAATTGTTAGCATGTGATGGTTAGCATGCTAGCTTGATAACATTAGCATGTGAACTTTTTTTTGCCAATTTTTTAACCGTATGCCTCAGAGTCATATAACTTGGTACTTGACACATACTAAGTGTTCGCATGTCATGGTTAGCATGATAGCTTGATAACATTAGCATGTGAACTTTTTTTTGCCAATTTTTTAACCGTACGCCTCAGAGTCATACAACTTGGTACTTGACACATGCTAAGTGTTAGCATTTTAGGGTTGGCATACTAGCTTGCTAACATTAGCATGTGGTCATTTTTGCCAATTTTTTAACCGTACGCCTCAGATTCATATAACTTGGTCCGTGACACATGCTACATGTTAGCATGACAATTTTTTTTTCTCCAAATTTTGCCGCCGTACACCTCAGAGTCATATAACTTGGTACTTGACACATGCTAAGTGTTAGCATTTTAGGGTTAGCATGCTAGCTAGCTAACATTAGCATGTTAACTTTTTTGGGGGGAATTTTAATAACCGTACGCCTCAGAGTCATGTAATTTGGTGCGTGACACATGTGAAGTGTTAGCATGCTAACTTTTATTTTTTTGCCAATTTTGCAGTTTTACACCTCAGTCATAAAACTTGGTACTTGACATATGCTACGTGTTAGCATGTCATGGTTAGCATGTTAGCTCGCTGACATTAGCATGTGAACATTTTTGCCAATGTTTTAACCGTACTCTTCAGAGTCATATAAGTTGGTACTTGACACATGCTAAGTGTTAGCATTTTAGGGTTAGCATGCTAGCTAGCTAACATTAGCATGTGAACTTCTTTTGCCAATTTTTTAACCGTACGCTTCCGAGTCATATAACTTGGTACTTGACACATGCTAATTGTTAGCATTTTAGGGTTAGCATGCTAGCTCGCTGACATTAGCATGTGAACTTTTTTGCCAATTTTTTAACCGTACGCTTCAGAGTCATATAAGTTGGTACTTGACACATGCTATATGTTAGCATGACAATTGATTTTTACAAAATTTTGCCGCCGTACGCCTCAGAGTCATATAACTTGGTACTTGACACATGCTAAGTGTTAGCATTTTAAGGTTAGCATTTTTTAATTGTACGCCTCAGATTCCTATAACGTTGTCCGTGACACATGCTAAGTGCTAGCATGTCATAGTTAGCATGCTAGCTTGCTAACATTAGCATGTGAACTTTTTTACCAATTTTTTAACCTTACACTTCAGAGTCGTATAACTTGGTACTTGACACATGCCAAATGTTAGCATTTTAGGGTTAGCATGCTAGCTTGCTAACATTAGCATGTGAACTTTTTTTAGCCAATTTTTTAACTGTACGCCTCAGAGTCGTATAACTTAGTCCATGACACATGCTAATTGTTAGCATGCCATTTTTTTTTAGCCTATTTTGCCGTCATACACTTTAGTCATATAACTAAGGCAGTTCAAAACTGCTATGTCGCTTTGGCGTTAATTGAAAAAGGGAAAAAAAACGCAATAAATAAGCAAAAAATATGAAAAAAATAAGGTTTTTTAGACATTACGTTTTTAGGAAAAATGTTCGTCAACGATATAAACTTAAATAGTACTGATGTTTGATAAATACAGTCATAATTATATCACCATGGCAACATTGGAAGCGAAGCTAAATGAGCAACTATCTCTATGGGCTTCTGAATGAGAGGAAAAACCCCGCAACAAATTGATATTTTGACGATCATTTCCATTCGTGATTAAGAGTTTCCATCCTCCTCCTCATCATCATCACTTTCCCTCCAACCCATGATGAACACTTAAGAATTCAGAGCGATACAAGTCGCAGTGATTCACATCCGTGTGATTAAAATGACTGAATGAATAAAAAAAACGCAGGCTGGGGACTGAAAGCGACATTTATGTTCTTTATGTCAAATAAATCTCTACATTTTGTTTATAACCGCATTTATTGCAACACATACATATCGTCACGTATCAACAAATTCCAAAAGGTTAGCTAGCTAAGCTAAGCTACGTTGTTAGCTAAACCAACTAGCGTCGGCAATACAAAGATAGAACTTTAATAGGTAGCACAATTATAAGCCAGCAGTTTTAAATGCCTACATGTATAGGACTTAAACATACAAGCATAATTTGAACATTCTAAAATGATCATGGAAATTTTAATGGGCCTGTTATCAGTGCCATGAACCTCCGGCCGGGGGTTAATTGACACTAAAACCCTAGCATAAAATGATTGAGTTTGTTATAGCAGGGTGTCAGGTTCAAACACTGATGACATCTATTAAACAAGACAAGAAGCAAGGAATTAAACAGAGACAGAATTACATTTGGCTCAATGAGGAGAAACGCCTGTACCCTTGTACAGTGTTCCACGCTCTGACGAAAGATTGTAGCCTCCTCTTTTATTTGGACTTTCCCTAATTACATGGCAACAGCTGTTTCTAAGGGAGGGGGGTCATAAACAGCCATCACCTTTGTTATAAAACAGTTCAAAGAAAAGGTCGTAAAAGAGTTCAAAGAAACGGTGTCTGGAGGGGAAGTATTTATTTATTCATAAAGTATTTATTTTTAATTTAACAACCTTTTTTTTTATATTAACCATTTCACATTTGTTACAATATTGAAAACTATAACAGTTTTAAAGGTATGCAATTTAATGCTTTACATGTATTTTTTTTCCTGCCAAAATGAAGAGTAATAAAATATATTGGTACTTTATTGACGCATTTTATTTTTTCAGGCATTGACGGGCCATTTAAATGAATTGGCGGGCCAGATCTAGCCCCGGGGGCCTTGAGTTTGATACCTTTGTTGTACGTAAATAAAATATTATTATAAAATACAAATACAAATTAATACATTATTTGTTGTTCTAACCTCAATAAAAACAAGTTTGACACCCCCGTGTAGTGGAAACGTGCCTTTCTAAGTCGTCTTCGTGTTAGTACGCCTCGCACATTGCCTGACACAAAATGAACGTATATTTCACCTCTCAATGGCGTTATTTTTGTCCATGGCGAAAATATCACAGTTGCTTGTGTGTATATTTGGAGATGAATAAAAGAATAAAACGTCCCGTATTGGAATATTAGCAGCGAGCAGCACCGCCGCTAGCATTTGTCAAGTACCCAGTTAAATGACTCTTGAGGGCAACAGCTAGCATGCTAACGTTAGCATAATAACAGTCAACATGTGTCCAATACCAAGTTGTCTGACTCTGGAGGTGTACGGCTGCAAAAATGGCGTAAAAAGTGAATATTCTAATGTTAGCATGTTGACGTGACAACTAGGGATGTCCGATAATGGCTTTTTGCCGATATCCGATATTTCGATATTGTACAACTCTTAATTAACGATACCGATATAAACCGATACCGATATATACAGTCATGGAATTAACACATTATTATGCCTAATTAGGACAACCAAGTATGGTGAAGATAAGGTCCTTTTTAAAAATTAAAAATAAAATAAGATAAGTAAATTAAAAACCTTTTCTTGAATAAAAAAGAAAATAAAACAATATAAAAACAGTTAGTTACATCAACTAGTAATTAATGAAAATTAGTAAAATTAACTGTTAAAGGTTAGTACTATTAGTGGACCAGCAGCACGCACAATCATGTGTGCTTACGGACTGTATCCCTGCAGACTGTATTGATATATATTGATATATAATGTAGGAAGCAAAATATTAATAACAGAAGGAAACAACCCTTTTGTGTCGAATGAGTGTAAATGGGGGAGGGAGTTTTTTTGGGTTGGTGCACTAATTGTAAGTGTATCTTGTGTTTTTTATGTTGATTTAATTAAAAAAAAAAAAAAAAAAAAAAAAAAAGATACCGATAATAAAAAAAAACGATACAGATAATTTCCGATATTACATTTTAAAGCATTTATCGTCCGATAATATCGGCAGGCTGATATTATCGGACATCTCTAGTGATAACACATTCTAAAGTATTTATTTTTAATTTAACTTTTTTTTTTTTTTTTTAGAAATGAACCATTTTCACATTTGTTACAATATTGAAAACTATTACAGTTTAAAATGTATCAAATTTAATGCTTTACATGTATTTTTTTCTGCCAAAATGAAGCGTAATAAAATATATTGGTACTTTATTGATGCTTTTTTTTATATCAGGCACTGGCGGGCCATTTAAATGAGGTGGCGGGCCACATCTGGCCCGGGGGCCTTGAGTTTGATACCTTTGTTGTACGTAAATAAAATATAATTATAAAATACAAATACGAATTCATACATTATCTGTTGTTATAACCTCAATAAAAACGAGTTTGACACCACCGTGTAGTGGAAACATGCCTTTCTAAGTCGTCGTCGTGTTAGTACGCCTCGCACATTGCCTGACACAAAATGAACGCATATTTCACCTCTCAATGGCGTTATTTTTGTCCATGGCGAAAATATCACAGTTGCTCGGGTGTATATTTGGAGATTAATAAAAGAATAAAACGCCCCGCTTTGGCATATTAGCAGCGAGCATAGTGCCCGGAAACATTCCCAGGGCCGGAAAGAAGCGATGTTTGGGGCGCACACGTCACTCTTTTTTTTATTTTTTTAACCCCAAATTTATTAGCGCCCACCATTATTGCCTACATTTACAGCCGGTGTTGCAACCGTCGTGCTCGGGGGTGGTAGAAGGGAGAACGACGGCGGTATCCGCCCGTGTTTATTGTCTGGGAGCGGCGGGCGCGCTTTTAGCGCCCCCAAAAAATGGCTCCGGCTAACCCCTGGAAAACAGCACGCAGCGACGGGGGTGAGGCGGTAGCTACTTAGCTCCTGGCTAACAGCTAACCCAGAGGAAGGCGTGACAGGCCCCGCTCGTCCGCAAACTCTTCCCCGACGCCGCCGACGCCTGGGTAAGGCCATTTTTTTTATTTCTTCCTACTTAAGTCATGCAAAGTACAAAGCTAACGTTAGCACCGTAGCAAGTGAGTTTCTATGTAGCTTAGGGGAAGACGGCTAATGTTAGCATGCATGATTAGCCACACTCGGCTGAACCCGTCCAAAAGAGGATGCTTGGGGAAAAATGTGCGGTCGGTATACATAATAATAAACATCCACATGTTAATCCCAGCTTTTTTAATGATCTGCTCCCACTTGAAAACTCCTCCCTGAAGCGCCTCCGTTGTTCAGTGGCGGGTGTTGTTGATGTTTACATTGTGCAGCCAGGACCATGCTAGTCTTCTCATTTGTGTCATTTCTCTGCCTCTCTTTTGCAGTTTTTGTGTGTAAGTGTGTGTAAGTGTGTGTGTGTTGCTTTTCACGGAAAATGATCATCGAAAGCGTCTTTGTCAATCATCGGTCGGGGGAATCTGCATACGCTCCATCCATCGGATCGATCGGAGGAAATGGTAAGAATTGACAGAGGTGAGCAAGTACAAACCCCGTTTCCATATGAGTTGGGAAATTGTGTTAGATGTAAATATAAACTGAATACAACGATTTGCAAATAATTTTCAACCCATATTCAATTGAATGCACTACAAAGACAAGATATTTTGATGTTCAAACTCATAAACTTTATTTTTTTGCAAATAATAATTAACTTAGAATTTCATGGCTGCAACACGTGCCAAAGTAGTTGGGAAAGGGCATGTTCACCACTGTGTTACATGGCCTTTCCTTTTAACAACACTCAGTAAACGTTTGGGAACTGAGGTGACACATTTTTGAAGCTTCTTAGGTGGAATTCTTTCCCATTCTTGCTTGATGTACAGCTTAAGTTGTTCAACAGTCCGGGGGTCTCCGTTGTGGTATTTTAGGCTTCATAATGCGCCACACATTTTCAATGGGAGACAGGTCTGGACTACAGGCAGGCCAGTCTAGTACCCGCACTCTTTTACTATGAAGCCAAGTTGATGTAACACGTGGCTTGGCATTGTCTTGCTGAAATAAGCAGGGGCATCTCTGGTAATGTTGCTTGGATGGCAACATATGTTGCTCCAAAACCTGTATGTACCTTTCAGCATTAATGGTGCCTTCACAGATGTGTAAGTTACCCATGTCTTGGCCACTAATACACCCCCATACCATCACACATGCTGGCTTTTACACTTTGCGCCTAGAACAATCCGGATGGTTCTTTTCCTCTTTGGTCCGGAGGACACGACGTCCACAGTTTCCAAAAACAATTTGAAATGTGGACTCGTCCGACCACAGAACACTTTCCCACTTTGTACCAGTCCATCTTAGATGAGCTCAGGCCCAGCGAAGCCGGCGTTGTTTTTGGGTGTTGTTGATAAACGGTTTTCGCCTTGCATAGGAGAGTTTTAACTTGTACTTACAGATGTAGCGACCAACTGTAGTTACTGACAGTGGGTTTCTGAAGTGTTCCTGAGCCCATGTGGTGATATCCTTTACACACTGATGTCGCTTGTTGATGCAGTACAGCCTGAGGGATGGAAGGTCACGGGCTTAGCTGCTTACGTGCAGTGATTTCTCCAGACTCTCTGAACCCTTTGATGATATTACGGAGCGTAGATGGTGAAATCCCTAAATTCCTTGCAATAGCTACTTGAGAAAGGTTTTTCTTAAACTGTTCAACAATTTGCTCAGGCATTTGTTGACAAAGTGGTGACCCTCGCCCCATCCTTGTTTGTGAATGACTGAGCATTTCATGGAATCTACTTTTATACCCAATCATGGCACCCACCTGTTCCCAATTTGCCTGTTCACCTGTGGGATGTTCCAAATAAGTGTTTGATGAGCATTCCTCAACTTTATCAGTATTTATTGCCACCTTTCCCAACTTCTTTGTCACGTGTTGCTGGCATGAAATTCTAAAGTTAATGATTATTATCACAAAAAAAAAAGTTTATCAGTTTGAACATCAAATATGTTGTCTTTGTAGCATATTCAACTGAATATGGCTTGAAAATTATTTGCAAATCATTGTATTCCATTTATGTTTACATCTAACACAATTTCCCAACTCATATGGAAACGGGGTTTCTTCTCCACAGTGTGCTTCCCCGGATGTCGAAAGTGAGCGGCACCTTGTCCATGTTGGTGATGTGTTTGTCAGCAATTTTGTTATTTACAACGCATATAGCAGCACTATATGCTCCCTGGGGGCGTGCCTTTAGCGTCCTCTCTCACCTGAAACCTTCCCCCTATAACGGCCGCATGCTGTCCTCCGTCACGTCCGCCTTTCCTCCATATAAACAGCGTCGCGGCCCAGTCACATAACATCTATTGCTTTTGGAACTCAATGCACACACAACAACCTTTCTGGATTCGATAAGGAATCGGTTCGATAAGAGGATTCGATAATGGGCTCGAACTTGATAATTTCTTAACGAACATTAAGATTAAAGATTAAAGTACCAATGATTGTCACACACACACTAGATGTGGTGAAATTTGTCCTCTGCATTTGTCCCATCCCCTTGGGGAGCAGTGGGCAGCAGCGGCGCCGCGCCCGGGAATCATTTTGGTGATTTAACCCCCAACTCCAACCCTTTGTTGCTGAGTGCCAAGCAGGGAGGTTATGGGTCCCATTTTTATAGTCTTTGGTATGACTCGGCTGGGATTTGAACTCCAACCTACCGATCTCAGGGCGGACACTCTAATCATCCCTAATGTCAGGTGTACTACGTCAACAAAGTATGTGCGAACACTCGGGTCTTGCAGGGATTGGATCAAAACAAGTTGGACGCACATTTAACCTTGTTTCTTTTGTTCACTACAGCAGTGTTTTTCAACCACTGTGCCGCGGCACACTAACCTGACTCTCGCCAGATCCTTGTAAATCGCTGAGCTCCACACAAGGCTCTGGGCTCCAAGGCTTTGATTGATTGATTGAAGCTTTTATTAGTAGATTGCACAGTACAGTACATATTCCGTACAATTGACCACTAAATGGTAACACCCCAATAAGTTTTTCAACTTGTTTAAGTCGGGGGCCACGTTAATCAATTCGTGGTACAAATATATACTATCAGCATAATACAGTCATCACACAAGTATATACATTAAATTATTTACAATCCAGGGGGTTAGGTTAGGTTGCTATCAGCATACTTCAGTCATCAACAATTATATAATCTGGGAAATGGACATTGAAACAGTGTAGGTCTCACTTGGTAGGATATGTACAGCGAGCGGTGAACATAGTGAGGTCAGAGAGCATAAGAACAAGTATATACATTTGATTATTTACAATCCGGGGAGGTGGGATGTTTTAGGCTATGGTTGTAGTTGCCTGGAGGTGTTCTTTTAGTGCGCTTTTGAAGGAGGATAGAGTTGCACTTTCTTTTACACCTGTTGGGAGTGCATTCCATACTGATGCGGCATAGAAGGAGAATGAGTTAATACCTTTGTTAGATCGGAATCTGGGTTTGAGGTGGTTTGGAGCTACCCCCTGATGTTGTGGTTATGGCGGTCATGTACGTTCTGGCAACGCAAAAGTCCTTCAAGGTAGCAAAAAAAATAATGAACCAATCGGGATCGCTGGGCGGGATTTCATAGATGTGACGTAGCGCCGAAGCGACTGTTTGGTTCAAACGCAGATCATCGACTGATATTGCTGCGTTGTTTCAGTAAAAGTTCTCTAAGTTTTCGCTCTGTCGTTATCCAATATGTCGGCTCTTCTGTTTTGGATTTCCCTGCGTCGCTCTCATCAGCGTCACGGGTTGATTCCGATGTGAGTGGTTGAAGTAGCACGTCGTTCAAGATAACGGACAAGTGGTTTATCCAATTACATACAATGATTTTTTTTACAAGGCCCCGCCTTCTGAAATACATCTCCTCTTGAGAAGTCCCAGATCCTTGTGTGGAGCTCAGTGAACTACAAGGATCTGGCGAGAGTCTAGTGTGCCGTGAGATACAGTCTTGTTTGCCGTGGGAGATTATGTAATTTCACCTATTTGGGTTAAAAATATTTTTTGCAAACCAGTAATTATAATCTGCAAATAATGTGCTGTTGAGTGTCGGTGCTGTCTAGAGCTCGGCAGAGTAACCATGTCATACCGTACCATATCAGTAGGTGGCAGCCGGTAGCAAATTGCCTAGTAGATGTCGGGAACACGTCGTGTGAGACGACGTTTTGTCGTGATCACAATATGCAGGCGACAGCGGGAGGCAGTGTGCAGGTAAAAAGGTATCTAATGCTTAAAACCAAAAATAAACAATTGGTGAGTGCCCCTAAGAAAAGGCATTAAAGCTTAGGGATGGCTATGTAGAGCGAAACTAAAACTGAACTGGCTACAAAGTAAACAAAAACAGAATGCTGGACGACAGCAAAAACTTACAGAGCGGGGTGTGGAGCAGAGACGGCGTCCACAAAGTACATCCGTACCTGACATGACAACAATGTCCACACAAAAAAAGATAGCAACAACGTAAAAATTCTTGATTGCTAAAACAAACCAAGTACGGGGAAATAGCGCTCAAAGGAAGACGTGAAACTGCAACAGGAAAAGCCACCAAAATAGGAGCGCAAGACAAGAACTAAAACACTACACATGGGAAAACAGCAAAAAACTCAAAATAAGTCACGGTGTGATGTGACAGTAGACTACTTTGAGACAAGAGCTATAGTGATGCATGGTTGGTTATGGTTTAAATTAATATCCAACAATTGCGAAAACTTTATTGTCTACTGAGTTTCATTTTTTAATGATTTCTGCTGGTGGTTTGCCTCCGGATTTTTTCAATGAAAAAAATGCGGCTTGGCTGAAGGTTGAAAAACACTGCACTACAGCACAATACTTCACAGAAGTACGTGTACCATCAGTAAATAGTCCAACCTTGGCAGCGTTGCAGAGATGGGATTTATGGTTCTTTGAAGGTAGTCTGTTCTTTAGATGTTCCTTTAACAGTTTTTTTTACATCAAGTAAACAATCACTAGTATCACTTATTAGATCAAATGTTGATAAGTATCATTAAATTGACACAAATATTAATCTATTGGCTGTAATTATTCTGAAATATTGGCTGTAGGGCTGGGTGATATGGCCTTTTTTAATATCTCGATATTTTAGGCCATATCGCGCGATACACGATATATATCTGGATATTTTGCCTTAGCCTTGAATGAACACTTGATGCATATAATCACAGCAGTATGATGATTCTATGTGTTTACATTAAAACATTCTTCTTCATATTGCATTAATATATGCTCATTTTAAACTTTCATGCAGAGAGGGAAATCACAACTAAGTCAATTTAGCAAAAGTGTATTTATTAAACAGTTAAGCAGTGGCACAAACATTCATGTCATTTCCAAAACAGAAAGTGCAAGATTGTCAGAGACATTTTAAAACAAGTTATTAGTGCACTTTTGTGCATGATGTCACTAAGATGACTTATCAAAACAACACTAAATTAAAGTGCACTTTTTGTACAGAACGCCACTAGAATAGTTTAAAACATGATGTCACACAAGATATTTCAATACGTGTCACATAAAAATGAGCTGCATATCAAATAGTATATGTCCTACGGTGTTGATGTGGAAATAGTTGGTGTGGCACCGAACGGAGATGTTGACATGTAAAGACATATTCCCGCTTGAAGCCAAACCACAGTCAGACGATGGACCCCGTGCTGTTTTTCTTGGGAATTAATTATTCCTCCATTTGTTACCAGATCCGCACCTTCTTTCTCTCGTATTACCACTCAAACCACACCGTTAGCTGTTAGCATC